>NC_045426.1:490920817-491221067 GCF_902635505.1 Sarcophilus harrisii | reverse complement strand
TCCATTAATTATTGCAAATGTGACCTTGGGTCACTTATCATCTTCCTGGAAACAGCTGAGCTTGCATCTGAACTATGTATGAGTCTTTTGGTTTTTTACCTTCATATATAGAAAAAAAGTCTTTCCCAGTGGTACCTGGGTGATTTCAGGTAAATTGCTTGACATCTCTAGCCCTCGGTGGCTCATTTGTAAAATGAAGGGGTTGGACAACCAAAAGAGAACAAGGTCTTTTATGGCATCCTGACTGCTAACCCCAGCTCCCCACAGTATTCTTCTCTACCGCCACCCTCTCCCAATCAGATCTTCAGTTCCTGCTTTGGGATCGTGTTGTTTTAACTGTTCAGAACCCATCATATCTACACTGCCCCAGCCACTGGGCTATACTTTATCATCAACTTAATGGCATGCTATCATGAACAAAAAACTCTCCTCCTCCTTCTTTTTTGCTCTAGGCACAGAGATTAACTTAATAGTAGAATTGCTTTGGGAAAGGACATGCTGACCAGAGGCCTTGTGACTCTAAAAGCAAAAATACCCTTCCCCGACCACCATTCAGCTTTGAGAATACAAACCCCTTGAAGTTAGGGATGGACTTGCTTTCTGTGTTTATATCCTTGGTGCTTAACATAGCATCTAACACAGGGTAAAAGAGCTTAATAAATACTTTTCATTTACTGATTTCACTCATTCTGGTGATACAGTAGATGGAGTAGTGGACCTAGAGACAGGAAGACTCATGAAATGTGCCCTCAGACACTTAGTAACTGGGATTCTGGGCAAATCACTTAATTCTGTTTGCCTCAGTTTTCTTATCTGGAGAAAAAATGACAAACTATTCTAGTGTCTTTGCCAAGAAAACCCCAAATGGGGTCATAGGGAGTTAATTATAACTGAAAAACAACTGAACAAAATTCTGGGTCTATAATCTTATGTTCTTTTCATTTTTGGGGGGGTGCAAATGGGACCCCAAAAAAATCGGGGTTCCACACCAGTATTTCAAGGTATCTCAAAAGAATTTGCAGGCTCAGACCCAAGATCCAAGTACAGGGACAAAATTTATTATATTTTTAATGCCTATTAAAGGG
The DNA here is from genome assembly GCF_902635505.1 of Sarcophilus harrisii. Classification (NCBI taxonomy): domain Eukaryota; kingdom Metazoa; phylum Chordata; class Mammalia; order Dasyuromorphia; family Dasyuridae; genus Sarcophilus; species Sarcophilus harrisii. Next base: position 491,219,982 of record NC_045426.1, on the reverse strand, counting down.
GGCTAAGTTTCAAAACAAGTTAGCAAACAACCAGGAGCTTCATGTCAATGATATGCTAATTTTATGGGATTGATGAGTGGTCCAGTTCATGGACAAATGCGGTATCCATAATTCTCTGGGCAGAGCTCACAGGGAACTTCCAAAGGTGTGTTTTTAGGCCTGAAACATCACCAGGTCAAGTGACAGACACCCAATTTTGTTCTGTGCCTGTGCCAACTTTAAGCACCTCATTAGTCTCAGAAGCTCTGTTATCACTACCCAACAGGCTATTATCTGACAGCCCCCAATATTTATGGCCATAGCATCATGGTCATATAGAGTAAACTGGGCAGGATAACTTAGGAGAAGAAGTATATCATTTCCAACTACATCCCTTCCCAGGCCAGATGGCCTTCTCCCCTAGAAGCTGCACCCACATCAATTTAATCTAACACACTTAGGTAGCTAAGATAGATGGAGCACTGAGCTCCGAGGCAGATAGACCTGAACTAATCTGGACTCAAAAATGTACTAGCTCTGTAATCTGCAAGTTACTTAATCTGTTTATATCAATCTCATCAATTGTAAAATGGAGATAATGATAACACCTACCTCAAGGTTGTTAGGAAGACTAAGGTAATTTTTGCAAAGCACTTAAACAGTTCCTAAATAGCACATAGTAGGGACTTAATAAATGCTTGTTCTCCCCTTCCCTCTAAATGTGCTTTTAGGAGATTTTGTCTGCCTCCTCACTAATAGATACTGACCCCGAGCATATTCCAACATAGTTTTTTTTTTTTCTTTTTCCCTTCTATTGGTGTAATGGTTAAAGAGCAATAAAATATTAAAAGTTAGTGACAAGCTGAGAAAAAGAGAAAAATCTAGACCATCCATCAACTCCATATCCAGTCCCTGAGCAATACAGAGCATAAGGACTGTGTCAGTCAACAAACAGTGATGAAGACTTTGTATTTCCTATACCCAGAGAAAGGACTATGGGGACTGAGTGTGGATCACAACATAATATTTTCTATTTTTTTGTTGTAGTTTACTTGCATTTTGTTTTCTTTCTCATTTCCCCCCTTTTTGATCTGATTTTTCTTGTGCAACATGATAATGATGGAAATATGTATAGAAGAATTACACATGCTTAACATATATTGGATTACTTGACATCTAGGGGAGGGGATGAGGAGAATTTAGGGAGAAAAAAATTTTGGAACACAAGGTTTTGCAAGGGTGAATGCTGTAAACTATCTATGCATATGTTTGGAAAGTAAAAAGCTTTATAATAAGAAAAAAATTTTACATTTCTTGTCACTATTTTGGATGTATAATTCTACTTTCATATGAATACATGCAAACCTCTTTAGGTAAAGAGACTCAATTAGAGTATTCATAGGCTGTAAACAGAAGTTGAGGCTGTAGGATTTGGGCTATAATATTTACTGAAGAAAATGGTTTTCTTGAATATTTTGGAACCATTTCATTTAAAGAAAATTATGTGTGTGTATTTTGCTTTTAATATCTCATAAATGTTTCTTTTGGTTATAGATGGTTGTCCACCAGGGTTCTTTGGACCTCAGTGCCAAGGTAAATATGTACTTAGATTTAGATCCTAAGGCCTGGGTTTTAAATGCATAGAAATATTGATGCATATTGAGAATTAACGTACTCTTGCTTACTTTTTAATTTATGTATTCATTCATTTATCTACTTACATATTTTTTAACTCTGTTATCTTGCAGCTTGTCAGTGTTATAGCATAGGAGCATTACCTGGTGACTGTGATAGGAAGACTGGACAGTGCTTCTGTCAACCTGGATTTCATGGTTTCTCCTGTGAGGAGTGTGCAGTTGGATTTTTCCACTATCCCTTCTGTCAGAGTAAGCAATTATATTCAGGTTTGATCTGAGTAAAGAAGGTGTACCTGAGTTAGCAATCTATTATGATTTTTCAATGATTATTGTGTGGAATGAAAATTCTTTACTCTTCCCAATATAGGCAAATCTCCATAATCTAGGAGGTTCAGGGAATAAAGAGAGGAGTCTGATTTAGTTGAGTTTTCCAGCTCCTTCTAGTTTCAGTCTTTGTGGAAAATCTTTTTAAGATGAAGCAGTCCACTTTGTTGATTTAATAAGTGGAGTTTAGTAAGTATAATTGAATCTTTCTTTGACAACTCTCTTAGATTGCTTTAGGGCAATACCACTGAATGACAATGGTCATTGTACAGTCTTATGGAAGTAGGAAGTGTAGGAGGTCGAGTTGAATGTGTATTCAGCATATATCCTGTGAATTGTTGGGTTGAGTTTATGTGTGCTTATTTAAAGATAAATCCCTGGGGAGCACAAGGAAAACAGAGACCTAAATAAAGACCTAATAATGACATCCTAAAAAATGAGTGAGCCAAAGAACTCCATTGTAAGAAACAATTAATAACTTTGTGAAATACTCTAACTTTCAGCTCCAGGCATTCTCTCTGGCTATCTCCCAAGCCTGGAATGCTCTCCCTCCTCCCCTCTAATTACTGAACTCTTTAGCTTCCTTGAAGTTCCAAAAAAAATCCTCCCCCAAACCTCCTCTTAATTCCAATGCATTCCCTCTGTTAATTTTTTTCTTTTTATCCTGTATTTAGTTTGCTTTGTGTATATTTGTTTGCATATTGTTTCCCCTGTTAGATAGGAAGCTCCTTGAGGACAGACTGCCTTTTTTGCCTCTGTGAATTCTTAGCATTTAGCACAGTGCCTGGCACCTAGTAAATGCCTAATATATGCCTCTTAATTAATTGATTGAATTTATCAATTAAACAAATCTAAAACTAAATAAATAGGTAAATTGGTTAATTAAAGATTGATTAAAAGAAAATTATAAAGATAAGAGAACATGCCACAAATTTGTCAGCCCTTAGAAGAAAAGTAATATTATTATTATATTATATATTAACAAAATAGAAAAAAAGAAGATTCATGAAATGAGTATGCAATTAGAACCTTTAAAAATCAACAAATAAGCCAAACAAAATAAGCAGAAAAAAAATGACATCTTGGAAATTAGCAAAATCAATAACAATAAAAAACAAGAAAAGATTATAGAATTGACAAAACTAAAAGCTGGTTCTTTGAAAAGAATAACAAGATTTATAAATCTTTTAAGTAGCCTGATCAAAAAGAATCAGTGAGAAAAATCAAACTGATAATTTTTAAATAAACAAAAATAAATCCATGACATCAATTTTAGTCATTTACCTCTTTCTCCTAAAAATGAAGGCCCAAAATATTCTAATCCCTTTGGCATCACAGTTAATTAAATTCTAGTCAATTAAGGTTTTATTTTTAACTTTAATAGCTTAAAACTTCACTCTATTTTTTTTCTTGGGGGGGCAATACTTTGTAGAAAAAGTCATATCTTTTTTTAACTTTATTTTTACTTTTTTGTGATTTAATATTTTATTTCCCCTCAATTACATGCAAAAGCAAACCTCAACATTTGTTTTTTAAATTCTGAGTTCCAAATTTTCTCCCTTCCTCTTTCCCTTTCTTCCTCACTGAGCAGGCAAGTGATTTGCTATAGGTTATACATGTGCAGTCCTACAAAACATATTTCTATGTTAGGCTTTTATGAAAGAAAACACAGCTTCTCCTTGCCAAAAAACAAAAACAAACAAACAAACAAAAAACCAAGAAAAAGAAAGCAAAGGAAAAGGATGCTCTGCATTCAGATTCCATCAATTATTTCTCTGAAAATGGATAGCATTATTTTTAAAAAAATTTTTTTTATTTAATAGCCTTTTATTTACAGGTTATATACATGGGTAACTTTACAGCATTAACAATTGCCAAACCTCTTGTTCCAATTTTTCACCTCTTACCCCCCCCAACCCCTCCCCTAGATGGCAGGATGACCAGTAGATGTTAAATATATTAAAGTATAAATTAAATACACAATAAGTATACATGAACAAACTGTTATTTTGCTGTACTAAAAGAATCGGACTCTGAAATATTGTACAATTAGCTTGTGAAGGAAATAAAAAAATGCAGGTGTGCATAAATATAGGGATTGGGAATTCAATGTAATGGTTTTTAGTCATCTCCCAGAGTTCTTTTTCTGGGCATAGCTAGTTCAGTTCATTACTGCTCCATTAGAAATGATTTGGTTGATCTCGTTGCTGAGGATGGCCAGGTCCATCAGAACTGGTCATCATATAGTATTGTTGTTGAAGTATATAATGATCTCCTGGTCCTGCTCATTTCACTCAGCATCAGTTCGTGTAAGTCTCTCCAGGCCTTTCTGAAATCATCCCTGTTGGTCATTTCTTACAGAACAGTAATATTCTATAATATTCATATACCACAATTTATTCAGCCATTCTCCAACTGATGGACATCCATTCAGTTTCCAGTTTTACCACTACAAAAGGGCTGCCACAAACATTCGTGCACATACAGGTCCCTTTCCTTCTTTATAATCTCTTTGGGATATAATCCCAGTAGTAACACTGCTGGATCAAAGGGTATGCACAGTTTGATAACTTTTTGAGCATAGTTCCAAACTACTCTCCAAAATGGTTGGATTCGTTCACAACTCCACCAACAATGCATCAATGTCCCAGTTTTCCCGCATCCCCTCCCTGTTGGTCATTTCTTACAGAACAGTAATATTCTATAATATTCATATACCACAATTTATTCAGCCATTCTCCAACTGATGGACATAATGGATAGCATTATTATAAGTCAGAAATCTCATATCTTTTAATTTTTTAAAATAATAGCTTTTTTATTTTCAAAATGTATGCAAAGATAATTTTCAACATTCACCCCTGCAAAACCATTTGTTCCAAATTTGTCTCCCTCCCTTCTCCCCCTTTCCCAGACAGCAAGCAATCCAACATATGTTATACATGTGCAATTATTGTATATATAATTTCCACATTTATTATGCTGCATTAGAAAAATCAGGTCAAAAGGGAAAAAAAATGAGAAAGAAAAAACAAAAAGCAAGGAAACAACATAAAAAATGTGAAAATACTATGTTGTTATCTACATTTAGTTATCGAAGTTCTCTCTTTAGATGCATATGACTCTCTTCATCACAAGTCTATTGAAATTAGCCTGAATCACCTCATTGCTGAAAAGAGCCATATCCAACAGAATTGATCATCGCATAATCTCGTTATTGCTTGTACAATGTTTTCTTAGTTTTATTCAATTCTCTAATATCAATTCATGCAAGTCTCTCCAGGCCCTCCTGAAATCATCCTGCTGATCGTTTCTCTTAGAACAATAATATTCCATAACATTCATGTACCATAACTTATTCAGCCATTCTCTAACTAATGGGCATCTCCTCAGTTTCCAATTCCTTGCCACTATAAAAAGGGCTGCCACAAACATTTTCACACACGTGGGTCCTTTTCCATTTTTTATGATCTCTGTCTGGGATACAGGCCCAGTAGAGACACTGCAGGGTATGCACAGTTTGATAATCTTTTAAGCATAGTCCCAAATTGCTTTCCAGAATGGTTGGATCAGTTCATAACTCTACCAACAATGTGTTTTTGTCCCAGTTTTCCCACATCCCCTCCAACATTTATCATTATCTTTTCCTGTCATCTTAAGCTCATATCTTTAAAAAAAAATCCTAGAAAGCAGTTTTGAGAAGTTTTTAATAGCATAACATGTTTGAGTAGTTTTATCAAAACCTTGATTTTTGTCCAGTGGCCATCACTGCCCAGTCCTGCTCATGGAATTCTTTTCCTTACAAATATATATTACTTAATTAGAAAAATTATTCTACCTGACTAGGACAGTTCTTAACTTCAGTTTTAAAATTTTATCCACCTGGTCATTGTGATGCACTATTGTTAGAAATACATTAAAATCAAACCTGGTGTAAAATCATAAAATCTATCTATAACTTCTTTTGAACATTGTCCCCATAGAACTAACTGCAATCTATAATGTTTCACCTAACATTTTTCTCAAATCATTTAATATAAGTAGAATATGCTTCTAAGTATACCACCAAAAATTTGTGAGAGCCAGTGAGAAAAAATGAAGGTTTTCTCTGAAATATTCTCCTTTTTCTATAGGATGTGAATGTAATCCAGTTGGCGTAGTCTCTGAAATATGTGATTTCCAGGGGAAGTGCCTTTGCCGCTTTGGAGTTGATGGCCCTAAGTGTGACAGTTGTAGTTCAGGTTTCTACTCTTTTCCTGCTTGTCAGGGTAAGTGTGTAAATCTTTTTGGTGGTTCACTTATAGTGTATTGAAACAAGTTTCACTTATTATATAGAAACATAACAGATGTTTTTTATTGAGTTGGGTTAATCTAGGGCTTAATTAAATTATCTTAGACTCATAGTATTCCTAAGTGATCAGTATCTGGAAAGTCCTGGTTCAGGCAGTTGACAACTTAATTACCCTTAATTTGACTACATAGGGTTGTTCTAGTTAGACTGCTCCCCTCACTCAACAATTCAGAACTTAGAACAGAAGACGACTTTAAAAATTAAAATTTTACCAATACGAAAATGAAAGTCTATCGAAGTTAAGTGATTTTCCAGTTATTGAGAGCAAGGGGACAACAGCTCAGATCTCCTGGTACTCAAATCACTTAACTGTTATTCCCTCTCTTTCTCTCTTTCTCTCTCTCTCTCTTTCAAAATTATTTCCCTTCCTTTTCAATAATTACTTACTTTCCAAATTCCCCTTCCCTATAAGCCCTGAGCCCCTCCTTCTCATCCTCCCTCAATCCCTGACTATTGTAATGAGTGGATTTTATAGTCCATGGTTGGGCTGTCTGTCCTATTTTGTATATATTTGAAGAATATTGCTTTTCCATGGTAATTACAACCCCGTGATAGGACTTAGCACATTATAGCAATTAATTTTTTTTAAAAAATTTCTTCTATTTTTGTTGATACTTTTTTAAACATGGCATTCATTTCTGGATTTTTTCATTTCCTTTCTTCTCCAGAAAGGTATCCTTACAATAATGATTTAAAAAATAAAGAGGGAAAAAGTGTTTCAGCAAATTTAATCAGCATATTCAGTAGTTCACATCCATAGTGTCCTACTTCTATAATAAAGGAAAAGAGATTTATTTTCTCCACTCTTCCCCTGGGCCAAGCTTTGTCAATATAATTACAGTGTTCTATTTTATTTTACTGTTGTTTCTGTTAAGTATGTTGAGCTCATTGTGCATATTATTTGTCTTATTTTACTTACTTTAGTTCTCCTAGGCTTTTCTGAACTCCCTGTACTCATCATTTCTTATGGCTCAGTAATATCCCATTAAATTCTTATGCCATAATTTCTTTTTCCATCTCCCAATTGTTTTACATTTACTGTGTCCAATTCTTTGCTTGCAGGAAAAAAAGGTGATAATATTTATAAAGTGTTTTGCACAATGCCCTTGCACATAGTAGATACTAACAAATGCTTGTTTTTTTCCTCCACTTTCCTTATGCTTTTTAGATAATAATAAATTACTAATTATGTTTCTATGTTTTAATTTTCCATTACATCATTAGCTGAACAATTAATATTGATGTTTAACTAGAGTCCTTTAGAAATTTTAGCTTCCTGCACATACAGAAATCTTTTCCATGGAAGCTAAGCCTTTGGGTTCTTAAAAAAATTACTGTCTGTAAATATATTCTGTACTCAAAATTAGAAACTGATTTTCATTCCAAATAAGATAAAAATATTTTTAATATAGAATTTCTTCTTTTTAAAAAGAAGATTAATTGAGATGAATGAATAACTTGCAGTTTAAAGTTTGTGAAATTCTCTCCCCACAATTGTATGGGTAAGAGTGAGGGACAGAATTAGCATAATTACACCTATAATAAGTCAGGAATTAATACTGTGGCTGATTTTAAGTTGAAGTCAGGATTCTTTAAAGTCTGAATCTGTTTTCTTGGTTCTATCTTTGTTGCATCTGGTTTCCCGCTTTGCATTTATCTCCTCATACATCTCTGCCAAAGCTGCCCGACCCCGCCCTGCTGGGCTCACACAGGCACAGAGATGGTGCACATGCAGCCGGGTATTTTGACAGCTGCTCAAAGGGAAGAACAGGAAGCCAACAAATGGTTGGCCCCTCTTGGGGATTTTCTGTGGCTTTCTTGCTTTTCCCACTCCTGACTTCTTCTCCCTACAATTTCTTCTCTCTGACAATTCACTTCTCTACCAGGGTGTAGATGGGTAGGAGACAAGGCATGGTCAGATTCAGGGTAGAGTGATAAGTGCTTGTGAAATCCCAAAGCAGTCATGAATGATTCACTGTCAACTTGGAAGGAGATTTTTCTGTGGAGAATCCCAGAAATCTGACCTTTTAATGTCTTTTTTATCATTGCCTTGGATGAAGATATAGATGGCATATGTTCTGGTGACACAAATATAGGAGAGATAGCTAACCATTGGAAAGTAAAGGGCATTTTCTTTTCCATTCCTTCTTCCCCCCCTTCCTTCTTTCCTCCTTTCTTTACTTCTTTCTTTATTCTTTCTCTCTTTCTTTTTTCTTTCCTTCTCTCTCTTTCTCTTTCTCTCTTTCCTTTCTCCCTTTCTCCCTCTTTCCTTCTTTCCTCTTTCCCTTTCTTTCTTTCCTTCCTTCATTCTTACTTTTTCTTTCATTTCTTCTTCTCTCCTTTATTTCCCTCCCTCCTTTCTTTCTTTCAATCTTTTTTTCTTAAATAGTCTGCCCAGAGTGACACAACTAGTAAGTATCAAAATATCTGAGGCCAGATTTGAATTCCGGTCCTCCTGTGACTCAAGAGTTCAGATCTGGAGAGTATTTTAAAGTTTACAAAGCTCTTTTCTCATAAAAAGACTCAGCCCTGAAAACAGACTGGTGAGTCCCTCCCTTACCCTGGTCACCACTGACTCACATCATTCTTAGCTTAACTCACTCTAAAATAAATGCTACACTTCCCTACCCCACTGTATCACTTAGCTGCCCCTAGATAGGAGCATTTTCAAAAAGATCTGGGCAGTTTAGAATATCTAGATCAAACAAAATATGTAAGATGAAATTTAAGAGGGATTAAAGTACAGTTGGGTTTTTTAAAAAATAACTTCATGAAGAGAGAGGGACAGCTTAAACATCCATCTGTCTAAAAAAAATGCTGGGCATTTTAGTAGTCTGTGAGCTCAGTGGAGTTGATAGTGTGACATGACCACTAAGAAATCTGATATGATCTGACACTACACTGAGACATCAGTGCTTTAATTAGAGCAGTCCTAGAAGATGGTGTTTAGTTCTAGGTGCTGCCTTTTGGGAGGGATGTTGATGGTCTGGAGTGCTCCTGGATGAGAGTACCCAGAATGGTTCAGATTCTTGAGATGACTCCAAATGTGGATGGTTGAAGGAACTGGTCACATTTAAGCTTGTCACAGGAGAAATGTAAGGAGCAAGTGGAGGAAGGGTCTGATAGCCCTTGCAAAGTATTGGAGGTGGAGGAGCAGGTAGGTGGCGCAATGGATAGAGAGACTGATCTGGAGTTGGGAAAGACCTAAGTTCAAAACCTGCCTCAAACCTGGGCAAGTCATTAACCCTGTTTTCTCATCTGTAAAATGAGCTGGAGAAGTAAATGGCAAACATCTTCTCCAAGAAAATCCCAACAGAGAGACCCAACTGAAATGACTGAACAACAACCGCATGCTTCAAAGGCTGCTTTAATGCATATTCACTAATGGGTCAAAAATGAGTGGTTTTAATGCTACTTTACTAAGATGTATAAGAGCATTTGCTTTTTTTTTTTTTTTTTTTTCTTGCCTCAGTCTTCAAACTTAATTTAAAAGCTTTATTCACAATGGGCCCCTGCTCCCGCCTCCTTCCTCATCTGCAGTTTCTTAATGGGTGTGGTGGTATACCCTGCAGTTTGTGCCTTCAGATTTTAAACAGTTCTGGAAGCAATTGAAATTACCAAAAAGTGAGGCTTGTTTTTCCTTTCTTATTTGGCTAGAAACTTCACTCTATCTTCATCCCCAACCTGCACATTTGTGATTATCTTTATCTTTCTAGCCTTTGTGATCTTTTCTGAGGAAAGAAAAAGATTAAATACAGGGAAGTTTTCAATCAGATCAACATGCATTGAGCTGCTGTATCAGATGGCCCATGAAGTTTTCTCTCCAGGACAGAGTTCTTATTGCCTTGCTCTTTAGTATTTGTAAAATACTCCTATTTTTTCCTGCCAACCCAGTACCGTAGTTTTATGTTTTATATTACATCTCTTTAATGCACTCCAGACTTTTCTGAAAGCACAATGCCTTGCTTTTTAAAAATCATTTGGTGGTTGACTCAGTAAAGTTCTTAGATTTTTGTTCTTTTAGGTAGAGAATAAAGAATCTTTTCAAAAGGTGATCAAAAAGTATTTGCAGGTTAAAAAAAAAACATTTGTCCTTGACATTGTTATTCCAGTATTTTCGAAGATGCCGTATATATAACTGGAGGGCAATGAACCTTGTCAACAGTATTACTAAAAACTGGCTCCAACGTGGAGTCCCTTACAATAAAGTTTCTGTTTTTAGGAGGGTGTTGGGATATATCATTAATTACCTTGCCTAGTTTCTCAATTTTACCCAAGGGGCTACATTTTGGCATGAAGTAATTAGGTGGGCCTCAAGAACAGGGCCCAGTAATTTGGATCAAATACATACATTAATATGCTTTTCATGTCCCTACTTGGATAAGCTATCTATTTTGAGGCAATTTCAAGTTAATTTTTTTCCATTTGACCAATCTCTTTTTTTATTTTATTATAGCTTTTTATTTACAAAACATATGCATGTTACCCATGCTTGTTCAACACTGTTTCTTGCAAAACTTTCTGTTCCAAATTTTCCCCTCCTTCCCCCGACCCGCTCCCCTAGATGGTAGGTAGTCCAATACATATTAAATCTGTTAAAATATATGTTAAATCCAATATATGTATACATATTTATACAGTTATCTTGCTGCACAAGAAAAATCAGATCAAGAAAGAAAAAAAAATACCTGATAAAGAAAACAAAATGCAAACAAACATCAACAAAAAGAGTGAAAATGCTATGTTGTGGTCCATATTTAGTTCCCACAGTCCTCTCTCTGAGTATAGAGGGCTCTCTTCATCACTGAACAATTGTAACTGGTTTGAATCATCTTATTGTTGAAGAGAGCCACATCCATCAGAATTGATCATCATACAGTCTTGTTGCCGTGTATAATGATCTCCTGGTTCTGCTCATTTCACTCAGCATCAGTTCATGTAAGTCTCTCCAGGCCTCTCTAAAATCATCCTGTTGGTCATTTCTTACAGAACAGTAATATTCCATAATATTCATATACCATAACTTATTCAGCCATTCTCCAATTGATGGGCATCCACTCAGTTTCCAGTTTCTTGCCTCTCCAAAGAAGGCTAGCACAAATATTCTTGCACATATGGGTCCCTTTCCCTCCTTTAAGGTCTCTTTGGGATACAAGCCCAGTAGTAACACTGCTGGGTCAGAGGGTAACACAGTTTGATAACTTTTTATGTATAGTTCCAAATTGCTCTCCAGAATGGCTGGATCCATTCACAATTCCATCTACAATGCATCAGTGTCCCAAATTTCCCACATCTCCTCCAACATTCATTATTATCTTTCCCTGTCATCCTAGCCAATATACAAGGTGTGTAGTGGTATCTCAGAGTTGTCTTAATTGGCGTTTCTTTGATAAATAGTGATTTGTAGCAGTTCAACCTTATCTTGTTATATGGTGTTAGGTATGGGTCAATGCCTAGTTTCTGCCATACTAGTTTCCAATTTTCCTAGCAGTTTTTTGTCAAATAGTGAATTCTTATCCCAAAAGCTGGGACCTTTGGGTTTGTCAAACACTAGATTACTAATTATTGACTATTTTGTCTTGTGTACCTAACTTAGTCCACTGATCAACTAGTCTATTTCTTAGCCAGTACCAAATGGTTTTGATGACACTGCTTTATAATGTAGTTTTTTTAAAAATTTAATAGCCTTTTATTTACAGGACATATGCATGGGTAACTTTACAGCATTAACAATTGCCAAACCTCTTGTTCCGATTTTTCACCTCTTACCCCCCCCTCCCCCTCCCCTAGATGGCAGGATGACCAGTAGATGTTAAATATATTAAAATATAAATTAGATACACAGTAAGTATACATGACCAAAACGTTATTTTGCTGTACAAAAAGAATCAGACTCTGAAATATTGTACAATTAGCTTGTGAAGGAAATCAAAAATGCAGGTGTGCATAAATATAGGGATTGGGAATTCAATGTAATGGTTTTTAGTCATCTCCCAGAATTCTTTTTCTGGGCATAGCTGGTTCAGTTCATTACTGCTCCATTGGAAATGATTTGGTTGATCTCGTTGCTGAGGATGGCCTGGTTCATCAGAACTGGTCATCATATAGTATTGTTGTTGAAGTATATAATGATCTCTTGGTCCTGCTCATTTCACTCAGCATCAGTTCGTGTAAGTCTCTCCAGGCCTTTCTGAAATCATCCTGTTGGTCATTTCTTACAGAACAGTAATATTCCACAATATTCATATACCACAATTTATTCAGCCATTCTCCAACTGATGGACATCCATTCAGTTTCCAGTTTTTAGCTACTACAAAAAGGGCTGCCACAAACTATAATGTAGTTTTATATCTGGTACATCTAGGCTACCTTCATTTTCATGAATTTTGTTGTTAATTTTTCTAGGTCAGTAAAATAGTTTCTTTGGAGTTTGATTGGTATAGCATTAAATAAATAGGTTAGTTTAGGGAGTATTGTCATTTTTATTATATTCACTCAACTTATCCAAGAGCATCTGATATTTTCCCAATTGGTTAGATCTAACTTTATTTGTGTAGAAAGTGTTTTGTAGTTTTTCTCATATAGTTCCTAACTTTCCCTTGGCAGATAGATTCCCAAATATTTTATACTATTGACAGTTATTTTAAATGGAATTTCTTTTTGTATCTCTTGCTTTTGGGTTTTGTTAGTGTTGTATAAAAATGCTGATAATTTATGTGGATTTATTTTGTATCCTCAACTTTGCTAAAGTTGTAGATTATTTCTAACAGTTTTTTAGTTGATTCTCTGGGGTTCTCTAAGTATACCATCATATCATCTGCAAAGAGTGACAATTTGGTTTCCTCATTACCTACTCTAATTCCTTTAATCTCTTTTTCTTCTCTTATTGCCAAAGCTAGCATTTCTAATATAATATTGAATAGTGATGGTGATAGTGGGCAACCTTGTTTCACCCTTGATCTTAGTGGGAATGCTTCTAGTTTATTGCCATTACATATGATGCTTGCTGATGGTTTTAAATAAATGCTATTGACTATTTTAAGGAAAAGTCCATTTATTCTTATACTCTAGTGTTTTTAATAGAAGTGGATGTTGAATTTTATTAAATGATTGTTCTGCATCTATTGAGATAATCATATGGTTTTTGTTAGTTTGGTCAATGATATAGTCAATTATGCTAATAGTTTTCTTAATATTGAACTGCCATTAAAGTTGTTTGGCTGGAATGGGAATGTGGGAAGGGAAGAAAAGTGGGACTCCAAAGCTAGGTTGGAATATAGTCATAAAGAGCTTTAAATGCCAAGCACAGGAATTAGTATTTTATTCTGGAGACAATAGGAAATCACTGAGGCTTACTTAAGTAGGGGGATGAGCTGGTCAAATCTATGAGTCAGGAATGTCAATTTGGCAGCCATTTGGCAGAGGATATATTGAAGAAGGGAGAGACTGACCCAATAGGATGCTGTACTGATAATTGATTCATTATGAAAGGATAAAGAAGAAGGAATTAATCAACAAGTATTTCTTAAGTGCTTACCTGTGCCAGGAAGTATATATGGGATCCAATGAAAAGACAAGAAAGGTCATGGATAATTTTTGCGAGTTTGGATAACTAGAAGATGGTTGCGCACTAGAGGAAAAAGAGGAAAGTTAGAAAGACAGTGGATATTTTTAAAATTTACTTCTATTCATTTTTAATAGTCTTTTCTTTTAAATTTTTCAGTTTCAAATTCTTTCCCTTCCTCCCACTCCTCCCCCACTCACTGAGATGAGCAAAATGACATCAATTATATATGAAAAATCATGTAAAATATTTCCATTTTAACTATACTTTTTAAAAAAGCGAGAAAAATAAAGTGAGAAAATTATGCTTTTATTTGCACTCAGAGTTCATCAGTCTTTCTGGAGAGAAAATTTTTTCATCATGCATTTTTTAGAATTGTCTTGGATCATTGTATTGATCAGAGTAGCCAAATCTTTCACAGCTGTGAAAACCATCATTCTAACATTGCTGTTATTATGCAAAATGGTTCTTTGTGTACTTTGTATCAGTTCACATAGGTATTGCCATGTTTTTATAAAACCACTTCTTCATAATTTCCCACAGCAAAATATGCTCCAACCAGTGAGATTTTCTGGTATAAATATTCTCTTTCCTTTTTAAGAAGTTGTATAAAAGAAGAATTTATAATTCTCTATTTTATTGTATTTCTAAGTCCCCAGAGAGACATAGCACTATGGAAAAACATCTACCTTTTAAATTTTCTAGGTAAAGTACTTGGCAAACCTTAAAGTGCTATACAAGTGCTAATTATATCTAATTCTTCTTCTTCTTCCTTCTCTTTCTCTTCTTCCTCTTGTTCCTGTTAAGAATTAGAACCTCATCATACTTAGAGGAAAAGTCCTCAGGTTCCAATGGGAGAACTCAAAGAGAGGAATGACATTCAGAATTATCACCTTGAAGTCTTTAATGGGGAGAGAGGGGATTGTGGCAGAGCATTTCTGCAATAAAGCATCTGTCCTGACATGCCTCCTGCCCATTTGGTTCACATAGCTTTGCTCTGCAAATTCTGGCACCTGTTATAGTGGCTGACGCTGTATACTCCCAGATCTGCTAGCTTTCCAGGTTCTTCTTTGATTCCCTTCCAGTCTTCAGAGCTAGAAAGCCCAGCCCTTTAAGGGGGTTTCAGAGCCATGGCCAGTGCTTTGCCCCTCCAATTCAATCAAAGGAATTCTGTTCATCTTTCCTAAAGGGAGGAATCTTTCCAGCCTGTATAGTATCTTTTTAGGAGCCCTTTACTTTCTGTGATTAGATCGTAAGTTTCCTAGGTTGGAGATCCTTTCGCAGTGGTCCTTAAACTTTTGTTCTCAATATCTTTATCCTATTAAAAATGATTGAGGGTCTGTCCAAAGAGTTTTTGTTTATGTGGTTTATAATGATAGATATTAATCACATTAAAAATAAAAACTAATTATGAATTTGTAGACTCTCTGAAAGGATTTCAGAGATTCCCAGGATGCTCTGGACCAGACTTTTGAGAACCACTGTTACAGCTATAACATGGCTTGGGATTCTATAATTAAGGGACATGCTCAGATCTAGGAGCTCCCCCTGGCGGCTTTGAGTACAAGTGGAAGCAACCTCTAGTTATCACTATGGCAGTTACTTGTATCTGTGATCTCCCGGAGTTTGCCCTGAAACCTGTATTTTGATTCCTGGGAACAGTGTCCCAAATCCCACAGGTAAGGAAACCCCCTGAGGCTGCAGTAGTTGGTGCTCGTGATGCTTTACTTGGGAAGAGTTGCTATGGGGCTGCAAACCCAAGGACCACCACTACCTACTTGTCTGACTGCCAACGCAGCTCTACTGCATTTCCCAAGGAGTTCACTCCCTGACAGCTGGAGATTAGGTACCTACAAATGCCATGTCCCTGAAACAGCGAGAATAAATTAGAATAAAAGAGCTGTACCAATCTGCTGTAAAATGTAGAACATAGTGTTGAATTTGGAAAGGATCTTAAGAGATTATCTAGACACCAATCTCTCAAAATCTAGATGAGGAAATGAGACTCATCTAGAGAGGAGGTGATTTGCAATATCACAAAGCTAGTTAGTGTAGACAGAGAAGGGATAAAGGATGTAAAGGAGGAGTTGTCAGCAAGTATTTATTAATTGTTTTATGCCATTCTGAAAACAAAAAGACAAAAAATATAGTCCCTGTCTTCAAAAAGCTGCCTAAATGATTTTTAAAATAATATAAATGCAAAATGATAACAATAATAATAAAAGGAATCTGGAAATTAAGGAAATAACGAGAGAAAATATCTATTTAAGTCACTTGATTGGTCTGGGAACTTTTCTTAAAATGCCTAAATAATTTATAAAATGATATAAATATAAAATGATGACAACAATAATAAAAGGAAACTGAAAATGAAGGAGATAGAGAAGATATCCATTCAAGTCACTTGCTTGAGGTGGAGCAGAAAGTTATTCAATTCAATAAGTAATTTTACATTGGGCTGATCCTCTTTGTAGACAGAATTGCTAGCCTCTTTATAATATAAACTTTTCATTTTCAGTCATTTCAGTTATATTCTACTTTCCATGATTCAATATGGGCTTTTCTTGGCAAAGATGCTGGACTGGTTTGTTATGTCCGTCTATATTTCCTTTTACAGATGAGGCAAACAGAGTTATGTGATTTGCCCAGGGATCACACAGCTAGTAAATGTATGGGGCCAGATTTGAACTTGGAAAAATGAGTCTTTCTGATTCTAGGTATGGTGTGTAATCCACTACCTTACTTAGCAGTGTAAACTAAGGGGACAAAGAATGCTCTTTCCTTCATGAAGCATCACTTATTATGGCTGAAGAAGTACCAGAAAGACCCAACCCTAGAAGCAGGTCCTTCCATTTAGGTACCTTCACAAAGGCCACCCAAAACAAGAAGTAATAGCACATTTAGCAACTGGAAGAAGTAGCACTTTTAACAATCTTTTACTTATTATCTTGTCCTGAAAGACAAGAAAACCTGGATTCAAGTCTTATCTCTGACATATCCTGGCTGTGAGATTATTTTTCTTGTCAACCAACCTGAATTCTTAGAGGGTCGTTCCTCATCTAGCATTTCTTTATACCAGTAAAATAAGAGACCTAGTTCTTATTTCTTTCTATCACATTAGAATAGATTTATTTCTCAGATAAATTAAATGGGTCAATAAAAGAATCAAATGTAAGAACAGCACTTTTGATTTGATTGTTGGAGAGAGAGAAGAGAAAGAAGGAAAGAGAGGAGATTGGAGAAGGAGCTGAGGAAAGGTCCCAAATTGTAAGCTATTTGGAGAAGCCTGCTTTTGCTGCTGGAAGAAGCTTCAAAGCAAGAGGTGGAAGTAAGAGAATACTGGATGGTCTAAGGAGAAGAATTGAGGGGTGTATGTTGGGGGCTTGAGTCTAAAGAGAAATCTCTTCCTCTGGTTTGCCGTCTTATTGCCTTTTCATCTGGCAGAAGACTGGAGCAGTTACATAAAAGGGGGTTGCAGTTTTCCCTGTGGCCTGCACCCCCTAGGGCCAGGCAATCATAAGAACAGATCAGAGTATGCTCTGTGTGTGGGCTGCCCTCAGCTGAGAGAGCTGCCAATTTGTTGGCACTACTAAGGAAAAATGCTTTTCAACTGCTGTGACTAAGAGGCTGACCCTGAGCCATGAAGAACTTTGTTTATTCTCCTTTTTTTTTTTGCTCATTAGAGCCATAGAATAACAATAATTCAACACTTAAAGGATCTGTGATTTTTGTCTATGTGGATTCCCTCCATTGATAGCAATTGTGGCTCCTTCTTGAGTCTGGAGTTATTTCAAAATTATGGGAATGGAAAAATCCATCACAGCATATCCCAGATGGTGATGAGCCTCTTTCAACTTTAACTGGTCCTCAGACAACAGACACACAATCTACCATTGTGTCTACAGGTTGGTAGAATAATAGGATCATGAATTTAGAGCTGAAAGGGATCTCAGAGGTCATCTAGACCAATACCTGCCCCTTGCCCCCATTTAGCTATTGAGGAAATTGAGACTTGGGTAAAGTAAGTGACTTTTTAAGTGTAAAGTTAGGATTTGAACCAAGTCTGTAAATTCAGAGTCAGCTCTTTCTTCCTACCAGTATTTCTGCTTTCCTGACATAACCTTGGAGGACTCTAGTTTGCCCATGTCACAGGGAAGCATTGAAGTATCAAGTGATGTAATATTTGTAAAGCATTTAATCTAGCATATATAGCAATATAGCATTATAAATATTATTGTGATTATGTATTTATGTGGAATTTAACAATTATTTTTATAAAGTATTTGAACATGCACTTTTATATGCATAGTCTCATTTATCAGAGAATAGACCCAGAGTCAGGAAAATGTGTGTTCAAATCCAGCCTCTGACTTTCACTAGATCTGTGATCCTGAGAAAATTACTTAACCTCTGTTGGACTCAGTTTTCTCATCTGTAGAGATAAATTTGCACCTATCTTCCAGGATTGTCATAAGCATCAAAGGAGAAAAAATGCATAGTTTGCAAACCTTAAATTTTTACTGAGATGTTAACAACTATTATGGTCATTGGTATATCAAATTTTAGGTTAGAATTTTAAGGCACCTCAGAGGTCATTAAGCAAAGTACAAATCAACAGACGGTAGTATATGAAAGTAATCAGATATTGTTGTTCTATTCAAAAACAACAAATAGACTGATTTTAGAAAGTTCTGTGAAGAATTACATGAACTGATGTTGAGCAAAACAAGCAGAACCAGGAAAACATTGTTCATAGTTAACAGCAGGATTGTGTAATGATCAACTATGGTAGACTTGGTTCTTCTCAGTGGTTCAGTGATCCAAGAAAATTTCAATAAACTTTAAATGGAAAACACCATCCACATCCAGAGAGAAAACTATGGAGACTGAATAAAAATCAACACATACTTTGTTAACTCTTTTTTCTTCTGTTTTTTTTTCTTGTGTTTTCCCCCTTTTGTTCTGATTTTTCTCTCTCAACATGACTCATATGGCAATAGTAAAAAAAAAATTGGATGTATATGTGTTACCAAAAAATTTTGCTTTATGTGTAACTGAGGAAAATAAAAATATTTAAAATTTAAAAGTAAAATAAAAATTAAATCCCCAGGTTTCTCTGAAATCATCCATTTTGTCATTTCTTAATAATGTTCCATTACTTTCCTATATCATAACATGTTCAGCCATTCTCTAATTGATGGACATTGTCTTTGTTAATGTAAATATTTTTTTGTTCAGATAGATCTTTTTGTCTTTGATACCTTTAGGGAATAGGCCTGCAAGTGGTATCATAAGGTCAAAAATATACACAATTCAATCACACTGGGAGCAAAATTGCAAATTGCTTTCCAGAATGGTTGGACCAACAGTATCCAGTGTTCCAGTATTTCCACAGACCTTCCAGAAATTTTCATTTTCTTTCCTTCCTTTTTTGTAATGTTTTCCATTTAATTAGGTACACAGTTGAACTTCAGGCTTATTTTAATTTGTATTTTTTCTAATTTTTAGTTATTTGGAATATGTTTTTATATGGCCATTGATAGCTTGGATTTTTTCCTTTGAGAACTACCGTTCATATTCTTTTACCATTTATCTTTTTTTTTTTTTTGGCTGAGGCAATTGGAGTTAAGTATTTTTTTTAAAGTAATTGCTTGTATAATAGAAGGGAAGAATTAAATATTTCCCAGGTCTATTAATCATACACATTCCTTCTGAGGGATTACAATTGAGAGAGAGCTGAAGTTGCCTCAGTATCTCAGTCTTAATTCTTAAGCTAGAGCATCACTGACTTACCCTCTCCAATTTACCATCCTTAGATTGCTCCTGATCCATGCTTTCTCCTCTCCTTCCCAAGCTTTCTATATCCATCACCTCCAAACCAGTCTTACTGGATTATGGTTCCCAGAAGACCATACAGCTCAAAGAAGACCACACAGCAAAATTACAGAAACTTTCCCTACCTGCAGGGATTGGGGTCTGAATACTCAGTTATAAAAACCATATATCACACTACCAAACTGACATACTTTCTGACTAGTGACTCATAGGAAGTAAAAATTCTATTGTAGTGCTGGAGAAACTGAGGCAAGATAGAGATTAAAGATTTTTGATATTTTATTAGTGGAGAGTCTGGACTGGGAGCAGAAGAGGATCCATGGCCAAACAGGATCCATGTCTGACCCCCCTCCCCAGTCAGGTGGATGGAACTCATGTCTCAAAGCATCCAACAATGTGCAAGGGATTCCAGAGCATCTTATAGGGCTCCAGCGATCAGGGAAACAAAGGCAAAGGGGGAGCAGAGCACTGGTAAGCAGGAAGTTCCAGTAAAGGACCATAAATTAAGTTCTAACAGGTTGGGGGTAAGGAGGAAGGATCATAAATTCTATTTAGTGAAAAAGCTAGAGACAGGATGGCTAGACCAAGAGATGGAGATGCCATCTAGGTATTTGAGATAAGCCACCTGGAGTCTTTGGAATGCTAGTGGCGCAGAGTTCCCAGCCCTAATTATCTCAGTCCTAATGGCTAGGAAGAGGGGATTGCCATCAAGGAAACTGAGGCAGAACAATTCAGGGAAACAGAGGCAGGGGAATTGAGACATAACACTATTACCTTCCCTGTAGCCTCTAAATAATCTGCTAGTAAATTTTTCTTTTTCTTTCTTTCTTTCTTTCTTTCTTTCTTTCTTTCTTTCTTTCTTTCTTTCTTTCTTTCTTTCTTTCTTTCTTCCTTCCTTCCTTCCTTCCTTCCTTCCTTCCTTCCTTCCTTCCTTCCTTCCTTCCTTTCTTTCTTTCTTTCTTTCTTTCTTTCTTTCTTTCTTTCTTTCTTTCTTTCTTTCTTTTTTTGCTGAGGCAGTTGGGGTTAAGTGACTTGCCCAGGGTCACACAGCTAGGAAGTATTAAGTGTCTGATACTAGATTTGAACTCAGGTCCTCCTAACTTCAGGGCTGGTGCTCTATCCACTGAGCCACCTAGCTGCCCCTTTACTAGTAAATTTCAAATGAGAAAGAAGAATATAAATTTAGTGGAATGGAAAAGAGCCAGGGAAAAAAAAAGCAACAGAAACATTGGAATTATAAATGATAATTATTAAAAAAAAGTCCTGAGGCTTTCAAGAGGGATAAAAAGGTAACCAACATTAAACATTTCTAAATTTGGATTTGGTAGATGTTGGTTCATAGTTGACTAGAAATCAAAAGATTGATGCCAGCGTGGATAGTTCTCAGGATTTTTTTTAAAAAAGTATTTGTATTTCACTTCTTTTGTTTTTGCTCCCAGAGTGTAACTGTGACCCGCTTGGCTCCCAGGATGGTGCTTGTGGACCCAGAGGGCAGTGTCGGTGCTACCCTAATTATGCTGGCCTGAGCTGCACCCAGTGTGCTCCTGATTATTACAACTACCCCAGTTGCTTTTGTAAGTAATCAACTCTTTTCTTTGACTTAATTTCCTCTGTAGTAAGTAGTCGCAACAGCCAAGGAAAATTCCCTAAAAACAATTTTACTGCAAGCTTTGGTTCCTGCAGGCAGACATGGCAGAAGAGTACATCTAATAAGAAGTCAAACAAACCCCATTGTATTACTTTAGTGCTGTGTGTGGTTGTCTGCCAGGTATCACATAAAGAAAACAATTAGACCTGTTCTTCACGGGAAGGGATTCTAAGAAACTTAGCTCAGAGATGAGAGAAGCTTTGCAACTAAAAGATGCCTTTAAATAAATTCAGTAGTAGGATTCAAATAAATTGTGGTGTGATTTGAGCCCATTGCTCTGTTCTGACTCAAAGCCCTAGCTAGGTAGTGAGGATACTTTTGTAATCATTGATACTAAATAACTTAACAGTCAGAAACTAAGGGCAGATTTAAAAGTGTCAGAAATATGTTTGAAAATGTTCATGAGTTGCATCAGAAGGTAACATTGATTAGCAATATTAATTAAGCAATCCACTCTTGTTAATATGATGTTCCAGGCTTGTGAAGCAGTTTCTCACTTGTCAGATAATCACTTGGTAATATAATCATATTGCGTACTGTGTTGTAAACCAGGACAAAACTGCTTAATCCCATTTCTGTCCAGTGTCACAGAAATTGGTTAGACTCAAAACACGGAGAAAACAGAGGAAAGAGAGGAGAGTCAGAAAGTTGATCCTATAGGCAAACCTGTCTTTAATGCATTAATACCAGCAAAGAGTTGTTTAGAGTTGGGGGAGAAAAAGGAAGGGATGGGATAGATTTCTTTTCAACCTTTGACCAAGCCAATTCCTTCAGCCTGTCTACCATGAAAGGCTTTGAGGAGATAGGAAGGTGGACTGTAATCTTTGGAGTGGTTTCTGCCCACTCAGAAATAAAGGATTGAATTTAAATCTCTAAGAGAAGACCTACTTCCCTTCCTTGAAACAGTCTCTTAATCCATCTTCCTACTTATTACTTATACTTATTACTGTAACTGTAAAGCTTATTACTGTAAAACTACTTATTACTGTAAAAGTAAAGCTTTCCCAATGGCACTTTGGGACTTAACTTGCCTGATATAATCATGTTGGATGGTTAAATGCTGATTATTTCAAGTCTGATGGTGTGCTTCAATCTAGCTTGTCAGTGTTCACCCCTTGGTTCATACCAGACTACATGTGATCCAGTTACTGGTCAGTGTGAATGCCGGCCGGGGATTACAGGACAGCAATGTGATCAGTGCCTTTCAGGAGCCTATGATTTTCCTCACTGCCAAGGTAGGTATGCCCACATCTAGTCAAACATATACATAGTTAATTTAATTATTTAACAATAAATGAACTAATTAATGGTAATTAAGAAAAAATTAATATTTCTTTAGAGAGGCAATCTGTGGAAAGAATGCTGAACTTGGAGTCATAGAATCTATCTAAATTTGAATCTTGGGTTTGATCCTTAGTATCCTTAGTATAGGAAAGTCATTTAACCTCACTCATAAAATGAAGAAATTGGATTAAATGCCCATTGATATCTCTCCAGATTTTAGGTCCAAGATCTTATGACTAGAGAACTAGTTTCCTTCTAACTCTAGATCTTTGACCCTACAAAATCAGCCCTACAACACTTGATGCCTTCCACAAAAATTCATCTCATTCATTATTGAATGCTTTATGTCAGTAGCACTTACCCAGAAAAGTCTAGTAAATTTTCATGCATGGCTTAGAGGATTTTTAGAAGTTCTCTGCAAATTGTGAATTTTGAGGTTTCTTGCAATCATACATTCAATATTCTCTGCAAACAGAGATGTCCAATGTATTCCCTTTTAGTTGAATGGAAAGTCCAACAACAAACATCCAAAAGTTAAACTAGAATATCAGAATCAATTCCTAGTGAGTAGGAAAAATTCCAATTAACACCCTCTCATTAGCTGATGTTGATCACATATTTTTCATAAAATCCTAGAACTCTAGTTCTGGAAGAGATCTTAAAACATTAGAACCAAAGAAGGATAATTGAGTTGTGAAGATCGTGTATTTTTAAATCAGCCGGAGTCAGGAATTCAGGTTAGGGGAAAACCGTCAGTCTTTATTCTCAGTGAAGAAGGATAGGAGGTGGAAGAGAATCGGCGATAGCAATGTGTGCAGCTGAGTCAAGAAGCTAGCTCGACCAGCAGCCACACAACCAGCAGCTCGGAGTCTCGAACCCAGGCCCAATCTCTCCCAGTTTCTCTTCCTGTCTCTCTCTCTGCTTCCACCCACCAAAATCGTCATTTCCTATACAACACATCAGGACTTGCACGGAGAGTGGGCAGAGACCATTCTTTATCCAATCATGTATATTAATAGAGTATAGCCCAATTACTATTTAGCCTCACGTACTTGGGACCTCAGTGCATCAACTCAAACCTCAGCCCATTACATTGAGTCACCAAGTTAAGAGATTGTCAGTGAATGTCAAGGTCAGGAACTAGATTGCAAGGAGATGAGAAGAGAGTGGGAAGTAAAGAAATGGAGGCAGTGTATATATAGATGGTTTTTTTTAATGAGTTTTGTAATAAAAGGAAGGAATGAGCACAGGAAAATAGCTTGACATCATGTCAGGGTCAAAAGAAGTCTTTTTAAGAATGAGGGAGTAAGCAGTCTTGAGGAGGAACAGCAGGGATCGAATTGAGAAGGAGCAGTGGATAGTAGACAAATTTAAGCAGGAAGTCAGTAGTAAATGATAACTCATGGTAGGGATTTATCTTAACATGTAAAACAGACACAGTTCCTGAAGACCCTATGGCACTGCAAAAGGCTGAATTATTGAAGAGATTTACATGATTTTGGCTGTATTATATTTCCTAAATGTGGTCATTAATGTTAGAAAGATTATCTGTAAGAGTTGAAAAATAGGCTCTAGTTCTTAGTGTTAGAAGCAGCATGTCATATAAGAAGATAAAGGAATTTCTTTGTCCAGGCAGGGTTCAAGGCATTGATTTCATTATCCTTTCTCTGTCGTCGTGGATGTCATTTCCTCAACTATAAAACAAGGGTCAGACTAGAAGGTCTACGCTAGACTTGTGAGCCTAAAAACCATCCCCAATTCTTCAGGTAGCTTAATTGAATATTTGCTAAAAATTGGTGCAATGTTGCCCTCTCCTGGACAAAATTAAATTTACTCAAATTGTTATTTGTAGGCTCCCTCCTCAGTTTCCATCGTCCCACCCCTAGTCTTCAGCTTCTAATAGAAATCAATCTTTATCAGTAATGTGAGATAATGTCTTTATACAATTTTTTTTTCTATCTGAGCTTTATTCTTAAGGATGATGATGATGAATAAAGGCATTCCTGATGTGTATCCATTGAAAGATTTGAGAGCCAACATTTTTTTTTTTTTTAAAGTGTGTATGTGTTTAAAAATGCTGTGACCCACAATGATAAACAAGACTTTTTTCTGGATTTCATATAGGTTTCAGTAGTGAATGTAACCCTGCTGGCACTATAGATTCCAGTTCTGTAAGTACAAGTTTATAAAACAATAATTGTTTGAGCCTCTATTATGTTCTTTAGTATAAGAACTATTAAAGCTTCCTAGAATAAAATATGGAGAGGGATCATATTTTTAAAAGAAAGATCTTAGAATTTTAAGAGATGACATGGTATAGAGGCAAGAGAACTAATCTGGTGATCAGTGGGTTTATTTCTTTGAACCTTAGTTTCCTTAGCTGTAAATGGGGATGATAATATTTGCCTGACTTAACTTAAAGGGTTAGAATCAATTGAGTTATAAAATTACAAGGTGGCATTTGGCAGTACATATTAGTGAGTAAAAGACTTGTCTTAAGAGTTAGAGGACATGAGTTTGAATTTTAGCTCTACTAGCTATGTGATTTTGAGCAAATTTACTTGGCATCTCTAAGCCCTATTTCTGCGTGGGATGGTCTCCATCATCCTTTTCAGAACTGATGCTCTGTGACTCTAAATGTGTTTTTGTGGAGATGGGGCTTTCATTTAAAGATGCAAATGTGCAAAATAAGTAAAATATATTTGGTATCACTCTGCCTATCACTATACAGATTTTTTGGGGGGGATCTTTCCCTGCCTTAGGTAAGCTGGGGTCATGGTAACTAGGTGACATATTAGAGAGAGTACTTGCCTCAGAGACACGAAAACCTGCACTCAAATCCTCCCTTAGATACCCAGAACCTATCAATCATAATCCTGGAAGCTTGGAAGTGCCTCAGATTTAGCACATAACAGTTTATTCATTATACAAAGTAAACATCATTGTATTGTGGAGCTTTGAAAGGAATTAAAAACCAATAGCTTTTACTAAAATTCTATAAATGAAGCCTCCACACTCTCAGATAAATAGAATGCTTTTGTTGTTTCTCAAATTTGTGCATACAATGCAAACTTTGTAATAAAAATCTCTTTCTGAATGTACTTAGTTCCTACTCTGTTGCCAGAATAGATTTCCATGCCAAGCTTTTGCTCTGAGAGCTTTGATTGATTGCTTTGACTCCAAGATTCCACATGTTGGATTATTTTTCCCCAATAGGGATATTGCCAGTGCCAGCTTTATGTCAAAGGTCCTACCTGCAGCATCTGCAAGCCATTATACTGGAATCTAGCAGATGAAAACCCTGATGGATGTTCAGGTAAGATTTTCTACCCACAACTCTTAGCCATATTGAGATTTATTTTAATGTTCTTTATCACAGTGGCGGAACCAATCCAAGTTTTTAATTTTAGTCAAAGCTGTTCCTCTGAAACCCATTAGGACATTTGAATGATTTCACCTTCTTCTAGAAATTCTATCAGTTTCAAAATCTCCACAGCAGATTGATGGCCCTGGTCTCTGGCCATATTTCATTGACCACTAAGGCAATAATTAATTAAGTGTTTTCTTACTGTGGACTTTCAGTTTCTTCTCCTTGATTTCATTTTATATTTTTGTTGACATTGGCTCAAGAACTTTAAATTCAATTTAGTTCAACAAACATGCAAAGAACTGTGTCACTGGCTCCAAGTATGCTTCTAGGTCCTTGGGAAGATATAAACATAAAGAAGACATTGTGGTCCTTGACCTCACAAATCTTAAACTATAAAGAGAAGTTAGAATACTCTAAAGAAATAACCATAACTCCCAAAAATGGAGCATTATAAGTGCAATAGAAAAAATTGTAGATAATATTATGTCACATTCTAGAAATAAAATTAAATTTTCTGATGAGGTAAATCAGGGAAGGCTTTATGAATGAGGTCTAAAAACAGAGGCATGAAAAAGGGATGGAGATTTCACCATATGGAGAATGAGTTGGATCCAGGAATAGGGAATAATAAGAATATAGTCTTGAAATTAAGAGAGTACAGGATACATGCCCAGAGGAATGTAAATAGTATTGTTGGGCTAAAGCACAGACTATTCTACATGGTATGAAAGAAAAACAGAAAGATGGGTATTAGATCACAGAGGGCTCAGGACCAGTCTGAGGAGCTGTTACTTAATTCAATAAGCCATAGAGAGTCACTGAAACAAGCAGGCGGTGGTATGACCCATCGGATTTGTGTGCTACCAGAATCCTCTGGCAATCATGTCAAGTCAGTGCTGAGCAAGCAATACTAAATACTAAAGGCTGGACCAAGCCTCAGAGATACAAAGAAAGGCAAAAGCACAGGGCATTGCTCTCAAGGTGCTTACAAATTAACGGGGCAGACAGCACGCAAAGCTGCGGCAGAGCCTTCCAAGCTCATGCTGACCTCATCAGCCACAGCCAAAACTCTAACCTAGTGATGTCATTTTGTTCCTCTTTGAGAATAAAGGAAAACAGCAATAACAATAAACAAGGTAGAGATATAAATATAGATCCATATATCTGTGTATATGTGTATAATACGTACACATATATAAAAATATAGATATATATGGATTTCATTTGCATATAGTTGCTATTGTATAATATACATACATAATAAATATAATTATTTTATATAAGATTTCTGGCAATTTATCTGATATGTGTATACATATATGTTTATGTAATAGACACACATGCATAGGATAAATTGGAGATAATCTTAAAGGAAAGGTATAAGGATTAAGAAAGCTTCTTAGATAAGTCTCTTATCAGAGACTTGAAGAAAGCCAGGAAGGGCAAGAAGCAGAGATGAGGGAGAGAAATCTAGTCATGAGACAGTCAATGAAGATGCATGGACTCTGATGGTGGAATGTCTTTTTTGAGATGCCAGGGAAACTAGATCATGTCTTTGCTGCACATGAATAATAACTCAATCCTGAGACTGAGTCAAAGGCTTTGTCACAATCAAGAAAAGCATTCCATGGAACTTTCAGGCAGTTTGTTTAGAAACTAGCAAATTAATATCTATTAATAATTAATTAATATAATATTAATTATGTATGTATATTATATATAAATTAATAATATAATAGACCAGTTACTCTTCATATCCTCTGGGACTTTTAGGACACATGTTTTTTTGTTCCTTAGACAGTATATTCTTTTCTTTTGTTTGTAGATTTTGTTTTAGTTCTACAAGCCACAAATGTTTAATTTGAAGTAAATGGCATGTAATTAGTCAATTTTTGGAGAAGTTTCTGGTGTTCCCATCTTTTCCTTTACTTTTACTTTTTATTTTGAGGATACAAAAAGAAGATTTTATATGAAACTGAAACTCCATTTCATACTTCTTACTTTAAATAATTATATATATATAATAAGTTCCATATATGACTTTTAAAAGTGTCTTGCTTATATGTACTTCCTTCTGAACTTCTTCTGTTCTCTTCTGTGCATTTAACATAAATAAAAATTTAATATATGTGCATATATATGTATATATGTATATACATCCCTATATTTTTGGAATTACTAGTATAATAGTATCAATATAAATCTGGGTTTCTTAAACTTTTCCTACCCCTTTTTGCCCCCAAAATGTTTAAATGATCTTGAGTGTATACGTATATAAAAGAGGTAAATAGTTTCATGATCCTCACATCCAATTTGCCATCCCATATGGGCTCATGACCCACAGTTTAAGAAGCTTTGATATAAAGAATATATGCTAAGAGAAAGGCAGAAAGAGGATACTGCAGCACTCCAGATAAGGTAGTAATAAGGGTCTGAAATGGGGATGGAGGGTGTCATTACAGTAGAAATAAGGTAATGGATATTCTGAACATGGGTATTGAGTAAGTGGCATTACTTTTAATAGAAATAATGAGTAAGAGTCATAATGAGTAAGAATTGAAGCAAACAGGTTTTGGGGAAAGATAATTAGTTTGGGGCATATCAGATTTGAAATTGAGGTAGCTACTAAACAGAATAAAATATCACCCATCAATTCCAAGATTGTGGAAAGAGTATTTACTTGCTTTTAAGTCAGAAGATCTGGGTCCAAACCCACCTGTGAAACTTAATACCTGTGTGACCAAGGGCAAATCATTACACTTCTCAGACCTCAGTTTCCTAATCTTTAAATAAAGGGGGTTTCCAGAACTAAAATCTTGACCTGATGAATTTTTACTTAGACTTCATTTAAAATTCTGGTGTGCTGTATACTTCTTGCTTGTAATGTCCACAAGCTGGCTACCACTAATGAAATACGGATGATATTCATCTGCCACAAAGAAGTTTATTTATTTATCTTAAAAAGTTTTTTTTTTCCACAAGAAAGGTGTTAAAATGCCAAAAGTACATGGTCATTTTTCCACCAAGTATTTCCTGCAAATGTCAGACTGCAGATATTCCATGTCCTCTGAGCCACAGAGAATGTCTTTTGTAAGCTTTAATTTGAAGTCTTTTTTTAAGAAGTGATCATTTTCATATTGTCTGTCTTCACAGAATGCCAGTGTGATGTGACTGGAACGCTAAGTGGAGTTGGAGAATGTGAGCAGGTAATGTGAAGAATATGACATATGACATGTATGACATAGGAACAAAATGTTATAGAAACCAATTATGGAATTTTAATTTAAATTAATGGCAATAACTAAGGACCTAACAATTACATACAGGGGTATGCTGGTATATGTTTAATAGCTAGATTTCTAGGGAAAAATGTATTCCTGAGACATATTTTTAAGTTTGCATTTAATTTGCATTTTTAACACTTTCTCAGTCACTTTCTAAAGTGAAATCAACAAAACAGTAAATTAATCAAGTCCTGATTTGTGAGATGGAAATGTTTAGGCTGAAAAATTTAACAGTTGGCTTTTGAGAATCAACCCAAACTGGATACAGTAAACCCCTGAATGTATAGTATATGCATTCAAGTGTATTTTAAGACTTTTCATGCATTGTTGGAGTTTTTACAAAGAAATCTTTGGTAAAAAATGTTTTCAAAAAAACTTTCTTGAGTTAAAATATTTTTTTCATTTTAAATTAGTTTAATCCTTATCTTTTATTTAATCATTCCACAGAAAGAGGGAGAATGTTACTGTAAACCTCATGTTTGCGGTGATTCCTGTAATACATGTGAAGATGGCTATTTTGCTCTAGGAGACAGCAATTACTTTGGGTGTCAAGGTAAATTCTATTCTAGTGGAACTATATAGAAAAGTCTGAGTGTATCAAGAGGAGTCCAAAATACTTCCTTTTGGTTCACCTTTGTATACCTAGTAAACAGCACAATTCCTTATGCATAATAAAATGCTTCTGGTGATGTTGATGGCAAAGTGGATAGAGCTCTGGACCTGGAGTCAGGAAGAGTCAAGAAAACTCATTTTCATGAGTTCAAATCTGGCCTCAGATACTTATTAGCTGGGTGACCCTGAACAAATAACTCTGTTTGCTTCAGTTTCCTCATCTGTAAAATGAGCTGGAGAAGGAAATGGCAAACCACTCCAGTTTTTTCTAAAAAAAAGTCCAAATAGTCACAAAGAGTTGGACATGACTGAAAAAAATCTATAATTAATAGCATTATTATTATTTTTATTATTATTATGGCATAAATATGTAAAGAGTAAATCACAATATATTGTATGTGAACACTATCTCATATTCACCATGCTATTAGTTTATGGTTATGCAATATTTGTTCATTGTCCTTTGTTCTCGAAGACACATCAGGGAGGGGATGCCATGACCTGTAAGTGAATTGCATTTAAGTGAGAGAGGACTGTGCAAGGTCACCTGCCTCACTTTCTCCTCCAGAGCCATCTGGGTCCAGTAGCAAGATATAAATCAGGACAATTTGAGATGGCTCTATATGGTATTTAGTTGGGCTCCCAATGAACACCCAAAATAATGCCAGGATATTCTTGAATCAAGGTGCCTTTGAGGGACTCAACTCAGTTAATATCAGGTTTATTCAGTTTATGATATCAAAGAATCACAGACTTTAGAATTAGAGACTTCAAAGTGCATCTTGACCCACCTGAACCTGAATAGGAATTATCTCTATATCTATGATGGATGTGACTTTTTTCAACAATGAGTATTCAGGCCAATTTCAATAGACTAGTGATGGATATTTTTGGCCATCTAGCCTTGCCTTGAAGACCTTTAGTGACAAGGAATTCATTACTTATATAATTACTTCTGTCTTGTAGGGTTGTTATAAAGGTCCCAAAAAATCATGTTTGTAAAGCATTTTACACATATGTAAATACTAATAAATGAGAATTATGATTATGATCATTACCTTCCAAGTAGTCCATTCTACTGATTATTGGGAATTTTTTCCCCTTTTATTAAGCGAAAAATTACCTGGCTGCAGGAACACTCCTAGTATATATAGTACACTCCCATTTCCTTGCACTCTCTGGGACCTGGCAAAATGAATTTTTGCACTCTTTCATCTAATAGCTCCTTCATATACATATAGGTAGACACATGCCCTTTTCCCCTACAAATCTTACTTCCCCTTATTTTCTCTAGGCTACAAATACCCAAATGATTCTCACATGGCATTGTTTATGAGGCCCTTACCATCCTGGTCACCCTTCTCTAGACTCTTTCCCCTTTATCCAGAATCCTTTTTTAAAAATAGCTTCTTATTTTCAAAATATATATAAAGATTGTTTTTAACATTCACCCCTGCAAAACCTTGTGTTCCAAATTTTTCTCCCTCTCTCCTTCCCTTCTTCTCACCCCCTCTCTTAGATAACAAGTAATCCTATGTATGTTAAACATGTGCAATTTTTCTATACATATTCCCACAATTATTGTGCTGCACAAGAAAAATCAAAATGAGAAAGAAAACAAAAGCAAACAAACAATAACAAAAAAGATGTAACTATTATGTTGTGATCCACACTCAGTCCCCATACTCTTCTCTTGGATGTTAATGTCTCTCTCCATCACTAGTCTATTGAAATTGGCCTGAATACTCATTGTTGAAAAAAGTCACATCCATCAAAATTAATCATTGTATAATCTGGTTGTTGCTGTGTATAATGATCTGGTCCTGCTCATTTCACTCAGCATCAGTTCATGTAAATCTCTCCAGGCCTTTCTGAAATCATCCTGCTGGTCATTTCTTACAGAATAATAATATTCCATAACATTCATATACCACAATTTATTCAGTCATTCTCCAATTGATGGGCATCCACTCAGTTTCCAGTTTCTGGCCACTACAAAGAGGGCTGCCACAAACATTCGTGCAATACAGGTCCCTTTCCCTCCTTTAAGATCTCTTTGGGATATAAGTCCAGTAGAAACACTGCCAGATCAAAGTGTATGGATAGTTTTATAGCCTTTTGGGCATAGCTCCAAATTGCTCTCCAGAATGGTTGGATCAGTTCACAGTCAATAATCCTTCTAAAAGGGGCAAGTAAGTAAGGAGGTAGAATGTTGGACTTGAAATTGGGAAGATCTGAATTCACTTCTTACCTCAGATGCTTTATGAGCTAGGTAACCTCAGGGAAGTCAAAACTACAGTCTGCCTCAGTTTTGTCATCTACAAAAATGGGAATTACTTAGCACTCAGGGTTGTTGTGGGCATGAAATGGTATTATTTGTAAAGCACTTTGAAAACCTTACAGTGCTATATAAATGCTATTCTTATTGTTAACATTATTGTTATTATTATAAAATGTGGCAAAAGAATAGTATATCATCTCATTTGCTAACTAATCTATGTCTCTTTTTAATGAAGCCTAAATACTTAAAAAAAACACAATTTACTGGAAGGTCAAATACTGAAACTAAAGTTTAAATATTTTGGCTACTTGTTAGAAGTCCTCAGGTTGGAAAAGATTGAAAGCAAAAAGAAAAGAGGATGACAGAAGATGAAATGAGTGGATAGTGTAATGGAAACAATGAACATGAGCTCAGACAGATTTTGGGAGACAGTGGAGGTTACAAGGGCCTGATATACTATGGTCATGAAGACTCGGAATCACTGAATGACTGAACAATAACAAAAGATGATATTAGCTTTTTGGGCTGCAGTGTCACCTTGCTGACTTGTTCTAGCTTTGCATGATAGAACTATGGACATCTGTCCTTTGTCCTGCCCTGCATGTCTCTCTCTTTTTCTGCCTCTATCTCTTTGCCCTCCTCTGTCCTTTTTCTCTTTCTATCTGTCTGTCTCTGTCTCCCTTTTGGTGTCTGTGCCTCTTTCTGTGTCTCTGTCTCCGTCTCATGTTTCTGTCTGTCTGTCTCTCTCAGTCTCTCTGACTCTCCCATAGGATTTTTAAAACAGTAGTTTTCATTCCTTGTTCATGCTGTGTCTGTGGTCTACTGTGACAAGAATGGTAAATGAGGCGTTCTATAGGAATGTCTAGCCAGCACCATGAATGTGATGGGTGTTCGATAAATATTGGCTGATTTGACTTAATGGCTGTGTGAGCATGTTAAAGGATAGTCTAGAGAGAAATAATCAACATAAAACTACAAATTAGGAGGAAAAGAGCCAGAAACCACAATAAATTATACTTGTGAGAAAAAGAGAATAGTTTGACTGAAAAATTGAGCAACATAAAATTGGAATTATTAAACACAATACTTGGAATATAGTTTTTGTCATTTTTCATTTGTGTCCGACTCTTTGTGATCCTATTTGGAGTTTTCTTGGCAAAGATATTGAAGTAGTTTACTATTTCCTTTTCCTTCTCATTTTACTGATGAGGAAATTGAGGTAAATAGGATTAAGTGACTTGCCCAGACATAGCTAGTAAGTATATGAGCCAGATTTGGACTTCGGAAGATGAATCATCTTCATTCCAGGTTCAGCTATCACTACACTGTCTAGCCGCCCTAATAATAATTTAATAAATGCTTAATGTTGTTGATAATTTAGCACCATAATATTTAGAATAAGATACTTCAGGGTTTTAAAAATTATTAAATAAAATGCTAGTTAATGTCAAGTTGCTAACTTATAAAGATCCGTTTTATAAAGACCTTCTATATACAAGTTCTGGGTACAATTTTCCCCTCATGTCCCCTACCACAGACCTTTTTTTCTCCTCTAATTTAGTATCTAGCCATCAAGATAATCTTTAAATTTAACAGATTGTGAAACCTACAAGGTGTTGTTTGACCTAGAAAGGCACCTCCTGTCTTGTAGATGTAGAGTTAACATGTCATAGGTAACCATATATTGTTCTTCTCACTTCCTCTTCCACCTTCACATATTGCCTGACCACTAAACAGAAGAGCATGAAGTCCCCTCACTCCTCCCACCTCCTTCCTGTAGATGAAGAGAGGATTTCTCTTGCTCTTAAAAGATGTCAAGATAGGAAAATTCATAAGGTTTAGAGCATCTGGTGTTGGACATAATCTGATATAACCCTTTCATTTTTAAGACTAGAAAACTATGGCCCTGACAAGTTAAATGACTTATTCAGTCAAGTTCTTAT
The DNA here is from genome assembly GCF_902635505.1 of Sarcophilus harrisii. Taxonomy (NCBI): domain Eukaryota; kingdom Metazoa; phylum Chordata; class Mammalia; order Dasyuromorphia; family Dasyuridae; genus Sarcophilus; species Sarcophilus harrisii. Next base: position 491,185,869 of record NC_045426.1, on the reverse strand, counting down.
AGAGAGCAGAGAGAGATCTATAACCTTTAAATCCAGAGCTCTCTCTCCTCTCTGTGTATTCTTCTACATCCCATTACTATGCCTTCTCCCTACCACCTAAATATTCTAGAAACTAAACATTGCCTGTATTTCTGGAATATTTATTAAATATTTAGAACTCAGAATTCATTTTCCAAAACCATAGTTAGAAGTAATAATTAGCTGAGAGAAATAATTATACTGCTATTATATTAATAACCAATTATTAATTTGGGATCCAGGCTTTTTCTCCTTTATTTCCTCATTTAAAATAAAAAGCCCTTATAAAAAATCAGTCTCTGAAGGACATGACTCATTGATGAGATTGCCCTTAGTCTTGGGACACATGCTTCTCAATCTTGGGTTGGACCTCACTCAACCAAGAAACTTATTTCTGTTTAGGGTGTAAACAAAATCCAGTCTGAATTAGACTGAGGACTACTTGAGAAAAAGAGGCCCACCATTAGAATTTAGGGTCTTGAAGGAAAAATCAACCAGAGTGATCAGGATGGAGATAGATTACCACAGTCATGTTCCCATTCTCAGCAGGAGCAATTGCTCCTCATTAAATGTTCACCTCCTCATTAAATGTCTGCCAATCAGGAGTAATTTTCTTTTATCAACAGCCTTTCAAGGATTATTTAAGACTTTCAGGCTCTCCTTTGTCTTTAGTTATCAAGAGAAACCACTGCCCATCAATTTATTATTAGCTAGCCTAAATAATAAATTGATTATTAATTACCCAGAAACTCTGTCCCAGGGTTTTTAATTCATCGTAGTTATGCCTTCTAAATACATTGAGTTAAAGAGGCTTTTATGGTATGGTGAGGAATTGAGCTTCCATTTAATAATAATAGTATCTCATATTTGGATAACACCTTGGTTCTCAAAGTATTTTTATCCCAATAACCCTATAAGATAAGTGGTAAGTAGGGATTGGCCCTGTGATTTCATTGGTATAAGAAATTCCTGGATGAAGAAATTCACTTTGCTGATTCAGATCAGCCCCTATTTTGTAATTTAGTCTTAGAGTATTGAGAGATCTCTGGGCTTTCAGATAATCTCTAAATTCTAACTAATCTAACTTAAATACAGAGTGTTAAAGGGACTTACCCAGTGTCATATTTGCCAATATGTATCACAGAAGGGACTTTGAACCTAGAATTTCCTGCCTCCAGGATTAGTTCCCACATTGCTCATAGAATATCATTTGTATGGGAATATTTCAGATTCAGACGACCAACTTTACATTAAACTTTTGATACATAATCAGATTGTCTATATTTAAAATCCATTTGAATGGTCAGTCTTTGGGAAGAAAGCAGGTGTATTTTACTTTGGTTATTATTAACACAATCCTTAAATTTTGTTTTTACTTCTAGTGAGATGGATAAGAAAGGAACCATAGACATCTGTGTTTAAGAATGACATAATGAGTGATCAGGCACTTTTGGAAAAAAATATTTCAAAATGAATGTTGTTTTTTTAATTTTCAGGGTGCCACTGTGACATTGGGGGATCTGTCAGCTTTATGTGCGATGACCTTTCTGGAGCATGTCAATGTAGGGAACATATCATGGGCCAGTCATGTCAACAGTGAGTCTTACTCTAAGGCTAATTTTGTGATTTCTGTTTAATGTTCACAGTCTTGTTATAGCTAGGAAGATATTAGAAATAATCTAGATGAGTCTAGATGAGGAATTGCTTAGATTAGAAATATTTTTTAAATGAGAAAATTGAAGTCTGAATTGGTTAGGTAACTTATTCAAGTTTATGTGGATAGAAAGTAGCAGAGCTGGAATTTGGGCTTTCTGATCTAGAATTGAGGTAAATGAGAAGTTGTTCTGAGTTTACACGGGGACACATTATAATTGATATTTGAAGACAGGCTTTGAGAGCTTTGATACCTCAAACACATTTTCCCCCAAATGAACCAGACCAGCTCCTCTAGCAAGTCATCAGAGGGTAGGAATGACCAAAGCATCATAGGAGCAGGGAAAAACATCAGATGCCATCTTGTCCAATCTCTTCCTTTTACACAGAAAGAAATTAAGGCCCAAAATGTTTCATTGACTAGCCCATAGCCACATAGTAAACATCCAGAGGTGAGATTTGAACTCAAGTTTTCTTGCCAACTGAGCTTTTTTTCCTTCTCCTATTCTTCCTTCTTCCTTTCTCGTAGCTTAAGGAGATTTAGAAGTGAGATAAATTAGATTTAGAGGCACCATGGGACTAACTGTGCACACCTTGATGTCCCTGGGCCAGCAGCTGACCCTGTGGAAAAGCAGCTTTATTACAATGCTTTACAGAGTGAGCTAATGAGAAGAGCTGTGGAGGGGGGGTATCTGGAGCCCAGTTGTGCAAGTCTCAGCTCTGCCAATTATCTATCTGTCTATGGGACTTAGACAAGTGGTTTTACCTGTCTGGGCCCCACTCCATGATGTCTTAGAGCTCAGGTGGTCTAACGTGCAAGTAGTTTCAAACCCAAAGGGCGATCAATAACTGGGAGTCCACAAGTTTGGAGCACTTGGCTTCTGGCTTGTCCCTTTATACTGGTGGACATAAAAGCTTTGAAAATGAACGTGGCAATGATCTCCTCCACCCTTAAGAAATAAAACCAATCTTCCGAGGTGGAGGGTAGGGGGAATTATTTTGTTACAAATCTTCTTTAAAATCCTTGTAACATTAATCAGTCAGTCTGGTCAATAAAGATTCATTAAGTAAGTCTGCTGTGTGCCAGGTGAATTAGCCACATGAGTGCTGGGCTTGGGAATCAGGAAAACTTGAGTTCAGATTCAGCCTCAGACACCTGCTAGCTGTGGGGCCACGGGCAGGTCATTTTCTCTCTGTTTGTCTTAATCCACTGGAGATGGACACTGGCAAACCACTCTAGTCTTTGCCATCATGGTCCACAGAGTCACGAAGAATCAGACCCAATGGAATGACTGAACCACACAACAAAATGTGCCTGGCACTGTGCTAAGTGCAAAAAGTGGCAAAAGATGATCCCTGAAGACCTAGATTCAAATTTGGCTTCAGGCAGCTAGTGTGATCCTGAGCAAGTCACTCTGCTGGCATAATAATGGTACTTATCTCTCAGGGATGTTGTGAGTATAAAACGAGCTAATGCTTGTAAAACATAATGTGCTATAAAGGCCACCAATTATCATTGTTCTTCATGTTCTGAAATTCTACAATATGCAGAACATTCAATAAGTTGCATGTTTTCTTTAAATCCCCCATGATTTTGGTTTAAAAAGTTACAAAAATTTCAAATGTGTGTCTACACACACCTGATCCTTGATCCCCTATCAGTGTTATTGCCAAAAAATTGTTTTAGATCTGTCAAAAGGATAAATTAGTTACTACTGGCATGGAGTACCACCACATTATAATAAGTCCCTGATTGTGTTGTCAACTCTTCAGGGAAATACTTTTTGAAAAGAAATTTTGAAAGAAAAAAAAATAAAGGGAACAAAAAGAAAAGAAAATACTGCCAAATTTTTTAAACCAAGCATTTCTAATTGGAAATCCCTGCTGGTCAATTTAGTGCATTAATAATATGTGAGCAAGAATAACTCCACTAAGCTTAAACCACACACACACACACACACACACACACACACACACACACACACATGCACATCTTGCTACAGAAAGATGGCGTCATTTACCACTTAAACCTTGGTGAAATACATAACCTACCAAAACAACCTTTAGAATAAGAATGAACAACTCTTGCACACACATTTTTTTCCCATCTATGTCAGTTTCATTGCATTAAATTTTAATTTTGTTTTAAACAGCATTACATAAAATAGAATTTTAAAATATGCTTGCTTTATTCACTTCCGAAACTGCATTTAGATTTAATCAAGTCAGTTTAATTAGATAATAAAGTGACATCATTTAATCAAAGTAACAAAGGATCTGGATAAAAACATTTTCAGTATAAACAACAAGAATAATGACAAGAAAACAAAATTGTTTTATTTTTAATGGAAAATAGCAAACCACTTAGTTATTGAGAACCACTTAGGAAATATTATTAAAGGAAAGAAATCTCTGTAGCCCATGAAAAAAATAATCTCTTGCAAATTCCACTAAAGATTAATTCCGATGTCACATCATAGCATAGAGGTAACTGGTCCTTAAAGGTTGTCAGTAGAATTCACCCTGTAGTAGGTCCCAGCAAAATAGAGCTGCTGCTGCTGCTGCTGCTGGTGGTGGTGGTCCATAAAGCTACTGATTGACAAATGTCTGTAATCTCAGGATTAAGTTAGCTAAGATTAGAGAGGCTCAAGCAGTAGAGGGTTGGTCAGCAAGTGATTCATTTGGAGGCCCAACAGCTCTAGAAATCACCTGCTGATGTATAGAGAGGAGTATAATCTATAGCTGGTATATTGTATGTCTGGGGTACAATACCCAAAAGGTATATTTACATGTTTATGTAAAAAGAAAGCAATTAGTGTATAAAGAAGAAAAAAAGAAAGAACTATTTCCCTTATTTCCTTTGATGGGACTGTACATAATTCCATGCAAGTTTTCTTAATAATAGTCATTGATAAAGGAACAGTGGGTGAGAATGTGATAGCTTGTGCTATAACTGATGAAGAACAGGATATCCAACCTTTAAGAGCCTAATTAACTGCATTCATGTTTTTTTTTTAATTTCTCAAAGGCCAGAAGACAATTATTATTTCCCTGATTTACATCACATTAAATTTGAAATTGAAGATGGCATGACACCTAATGGAAGAGGTGTTCGATTTGGCTTTAATCCTTTGGAGTTTCCTGATTTCAGTTGGCGAGGCTATGCGCAGATGACCCCAGTACAGGTATGTCCATTGACAATAAATAGCTTGAAGAAAAAAACAACTTCATCAGTGAGATGAAGATGAGATGAGATAATGTATGTAGAATGCTTTGTAAACCTTAAAGTGCCTTGAAACTTTTTCTTATGGTAACTATTATTGTATTATTAATTACTCTTTTAATATTTCATTCCAAGCACTAATACCAATGGTTTAATAGAGGTAACCTGTCATACACATTATTCCATCTTTCCAGTTCAAAAGAGCAGGAGACACCAAAGGGAATATTTAAATTGTTTATTATCAACAAATAATTTTGTATGTGATGATTTGTGATGATTTCATAATACATTTGACCTTTATTGGCCACTGGTAAAGTTAGAAGAGGGGCTAAAGAAAGGGGTGATTCTCTTTTGGCAGATGATATTGAAAAAGCTATAAGAAAATACCATTTCTAATTGGAATGAAACAAGTTACTGTAGCCCAAGAAAAATAGAAAAAAGGGCCAGTTGGGGGAAATATCAATTTACTGATCACTCTGTATTTATGAGTACTCTATTTAAATATTTAAGATTATATTTGCTCCTTCTCAAAGAGCCTATTTTGTTGAAGATTCTGGGGAATAGAAATTTTAAGTCACTGTAGAATATTAGAGATAAAGTTATAGTACCCTATAACAATATTTCATTCTCTTTAATTCTATTCTCATTCCTCCTTTCTCTTCCAATCTTACATTTTTCTCATCCTTATGTATCTATAATACATAATAGCTAAGAAAATAATAAAATGCCATACCAGAAGGTTCTTGGTTTCTTGATCTCTTTTCTTCATTTCTTACTTAAATTATGTTTCCTATTTTATTTCAACTAGACATAAAAAGATGCAGCACCCCGGATACTTATGTCATTATTGTGTTCCCAATTTGGAGGACATTGTCATTGAAAAATATTGATTAATTGACCTTCTATGTAGCCTAAGGGATGATTTGCTGACTGAATAATCCCTTCTTTTCTATTTCTAGTTCAGTCTCTATCAGACTTCCATAATTAGTTCATTAAAATTAAATCACATTGATGATGGTTATGCTCATGATGGTCTCAGTGATTCTCATGATCTGTTTGCCATTTCATAAACGCCATCAAATCATTATAGAAATCACTGACATGGACTCTCAAAATTTATTGGTTTTAGATGTTCTTTCCAATATCTTACCTTCTATTCCTCTCTATTATTTTCTTTCTAACTCTGATCCCACTTTTTTGTTTAAGTTCTTAAATAATTTTACTGACCACCTCCTACATAATCATCATCAGATTTCTTCCTTGTTTTCTTTTTTCTGAATTTTTCTCCATCTTACTCTTGATTTTGTATTGAGAGGAACAAGAGAATAAATATTGATTATTGTTTGTTTTTAGCTTTTTCTAAGCTGATATTCATAGGTTACTTTTAACATGGTGTCCCCCATTCATATTAAGTTCATTCAAAATTCCTTGATAAAAATAGGCATTCAGACCACAAACATTTTTAAGTGCTATTGGGAATGTAGTATATATATTTAATGGTGCTGGCGATACAAATACAAACACAAAGGAAGACAGTCTTTGTCCTCAAGAAGCTTATATTCTAATCGAATAAACGACACATAAAAGGAAGCTAAGAAGGGGGACAGAAGAGAAGGTACCTTACTTAGAGGGCATGCTGGAGAATGTCAAGAAGAATGCAGCCTGTTGGTAAATTACAGAGATAACTTTGTTTAATGGTCCTCTGTGTACCAACATCAAGCAAGGCAAAAAACTGTCCATATGGAGTCAATAGAAGAGGGATTCCCAAGAGATGTTAAAGCTCTTCAGTTGCTTCTTCTTTATGGGTGATGTTGTACTGACTGCATCAAGCCCAAGAATGCTACTGGAACTCCGCAGTAAGATATACAGTGTGGAAAAAAATTAAAATTTAAAATACTCTGTATTTTAGTCATGTCTCTGGAGAGAGAAACAAAGTGACAAACACAGAATCACCTATACACCCACAAAGCCAGAGAAAGACAGTCAGAGACAAAGAAGCAGAGCAAAGACACAGACACGGACAAAGATAGAGAAAGAATGAAAATATAAAGGGTCAGAAATTAATCCTGCCTTTGAAAACTTCTCTGCTCAAGCCTTTTTCTGGTTCCAATGTATAAGGTTAGAGACACAAATCCATAATCAAAGTGAAGCAAAAGTACTAAACTTAGGTAAAAGTGTTTGATTAATCAAACGAAATAATAGTAACATTTTTCCCCCTGGAGAATCTTTGTCCTGAAGTCTTTCAATTCCTATGTAAGACTCCCTCCAAAGTTTCCTCTTTTTACTAAGTCAAAAGATGAACTCAATTAATTAAATACATCAAGGGGCTCCCCTTAGTCTGATCATTACCTTAATTTTGGAGAGCCTAATAAGATCTCTCCTTTTAGAAACTGGTTGGACCCTCTATAAGAATGACGTAAAAAGATTTCAGTGCAGTTTATTGAAAGCTGAGTAATGAGAAAGATTTGCTAGGTTTCTCATTTAGATTAGACCAACAACTTCAGATTCAAGCACTTTCAACATCATCATCAAAGCTAGTATTTATAATGTTCTTTAAAGTTTGAAAAGCACTTTTATAATTGTTATCTCATTTAATCCTCAAGGAATAGCCTATTCAAGCTAAAGAACCTGAACCAAAACTTCAGGTCCCAACATGTCGCAGGAAGAACACACCAGCTGCAAAGGATGCATGTGGTCACTGAGACAATGAAAATAATTTCCTTAGGGGACCATGAGAATAAAGGATGCCTTTGAATAAGATCATTCATACTGAATAGAGAAGCAAACACAAATACATGTGTGCATTTTGTTAGCTTTGTTGTTAAATTATTTCAGTCGTGACTGATTCTTCATGACCCCATTTGGTGTTTTCTTGGCAAAGAAAGTTTGCCACTAAGGGAACCCTAGGATCATAGAAGGGGCATCTTGAGGGAGGCAGATGAGCTTTAAGGCAAATAGCAGATGTCAGCATTTTAGTTCCATCTACAATTTACATAGCAATTTAAGTTTTGTAGTGTACTTAATCTCAATGGGTATGAAGTGGGTACTGTTATTGGTCCCCATTTTACAGATGAGAAAACTGAGGCAGATCAATGAACTGCAAGTCATAGAACACCAGTCACAGGAAGAGAGGGAGAGGAAAAAGAAATAAGTATTTATATAGTATCTTTGTATACCAGGTGCTGTGCTAAGCCTTGGGAAATATTATTATCTCCATTTTATAGGATATGGAGGTAGAAAAATGTTAGGTGATTTTGCTTAATTCTTGAAGCCAATTTTGAACTCCAGGCTTTCCAACTCCTGATTCAGAACTCTATCTACCATGTCACCCAGTTGCCCCCTAAAAAACAGCAAAAATTTATCAAGGTATCTTTGAGGAATTCAGCTCTCTAATAGTACTTGCACAAATGCTATAGATACCTTGTTTCTTTGAAAGATTCACGGTCTCGTTGATTTGGCAACTGTTATCATTGGTATGGGACAGTGAGGTGACTCAGTGAATAGATCACCAGGCTTGGAGTCAGACACTTATTAGCCATGTGGTCCTGGGTAAGTCCTTTAACCATGTTTGGCTCAGTTTCCTCATTTGTAAAATTTGCCAAGAAAACCCCAAAGAAGGTCATGAAGAGTCAAACATGACTGAACAACACCAGATCATTGATACAGACCAAAATGATCTGCACCTTCTCATCCTGTGCAGTTCTTGACTCTGTCCTTCTATTAATCTTCAATAAGTATCTATCCCACCCGCTGGATGCTTTCTTTGATTTGTTTCAATATTTTGTGGGTACCAGTGCAGTGTTTGGGCTGTCCATCTGCTGCCCTGGGCCCTCACAACATGACTGTTTCATCTCCCTGTCTTCTCATGTTTGTTTGTTCTTAGCATTTTTTTTTGTTCCAACTTTTGTGGGCCAGTTCTTGTTGCTATTATGCTGAAGGCTACTTACCTCAAAATTCATCTGTCCATTCAGTTTTGGACCATTTTCAATTCCCTTGTACACTTTACTTAGCTAGGTGGCACAGTGAATAGAGCAATGGACCTGGAATCAGGAATATCTGAGTTCAAACACTCACTAACTTGGCAAATCACTTAATCTCTGTCTCAGTTTTCTTAACTATAAAATGGGGGTAATTTTATCATTACCTTGTTATTACAGCACCTTCCTTGCAGTTGTTATTATAGCACCTACTTTGCAGAGTTCTCATGAGAGTCAACTATGATTTATTTTTGCAAATTTTACAATTAGGTTTTAATTTTACAAATTTAAATGTTCTTCAGTATAAATTTTACAGATTTGCAAATGTGTTATTAACAAATAATATTTGTAAATTGCTTAGCACAGCACCTGGTATACAAAGATACTATATAAATACTTATTTCTTTTTCCTCTCCCTCTCTTCCTGTGACTGGTGTTCTATGACTTGCAGTTCATTGATCTGCCTCAGTTTTCTCATCTGTAAAATGGGGACCAATAACAGTACCCACTTCATACCCATTGAGATTAAGTACACTACAAAACTTAAATTGCTATGTAAATTGTAGATGGAACTAAAATGCTGACATCTGCTATTTGCCTTAAAGCTCATCTGCCTCCCTGAAGATGCCCCTTCTATGATCCTAGGGTTCCCTTAGTGGCAAACTTTCTTTGCCAAGAAAACACCAAATGGGGTCATGAAGAATCAGTCACGACTGAAATAATTTAACAACAAAGCTAACAAAATGCACACATGTATTTGTGTTTGCTTCTCTATTCAGTATGAATGATCTTATTCAAAGGCATCCTTTATTCTCATGGTCCCCTAAGGAAATTATTTTCATTGTCTCAGTGACCACATGCATCCTTTGCAGCTGGTGTGTTCTTCCTGCGACATGTTGGGACCTGAAGTTTTGGTTCAGGTTCTTTAGCTTGAATAGGCTATTCCTTGAGGATTAAAAAGTTTGGCAGGGCTTTCTGCAAACTTAAAGGGTCCATTGTCTGCACACCTGCAGCACTGAAACTAATATATTGCATTTCCCATCAGGTGTGGTAGGTATCTGTAGGTACCTTAGATGGAAGAGAAAGATAATTCTCTTTGTACAATTAAATGAATGTGAATACTACATATATATATATATCTAGATATCTAGATATATAGATATATCATCATCATCAGAAAAAGTAACCTGGGTTCACAAAACTTATGCCAAAAGGCTCTGAAAGGTCCTGCAAATCTGGAAAAGGCTGAAATATGCCCATTGGCAGACTGAGTCTGCTGTTCAAGCACCAACTTGCTAAGATCAGAGATGTTCATTACCAGAGTGTCTCTAGGTGATGAATTGGTTTTTTGGTCATGGCAGCTCATGAAACTGTCTCCTATGGTCTGGAGGGGAAGAGTTAAATCTCTGTTAGTAGAGGTGTTGCCAACATTTGGATTTTGACTGCTGAGGGATTCACTCATCCTCTGCGTTCCTCCATACTTTTCCTCAATGCCATCACTCTGTGGGCAGTAGTAATGTACTTTCCTCTCTTTCTTTTCCTCCTTTTTCTCTTTCCCAGCCAGAGGTGGTTGTCCCTGTCACTGTGGCTTCCTTTAAGCTAGGTCACCTAGTGCTCCGCTATGTCAGCCTGGTTACAAAAAGATCAAAAGGGAGGATCTCAGTTGCTGGCTCTGACTGTAATTGTAAGTGCCTTTAATCTGTTGTTAGGTCTTTCACCCTGCTGTCTTTACCTTCCACACTTGCGTATTGCTGTCTGTTCAACTGCCAACTTGCTTGCTCATTGAGGATATGCATATTGAGTGTGTGTGTAACTCATAATACAAAATCAATGTTTGGCTAGTGGGGCTCCTAACCCATTGTCTAGTCTACACTTTATGGATGTTTTTGTCTTGTTTATTAACTTCCATTTTACAGAACGAAGTGAGGGTAACACTGAATGTGGAGAAATCAAACCAATATTTATTTCGTGCTGTTCTGAGATATATTAACCCTGGAACTGAAACAGTGTTTGGGCACATAAATATTTATCGGCCCCATTCTAAGGCAGGTAGGTGTATGTAACTCTTTCCTGAACATCCCAGTAGCTAGTGTTTCCCCTTCCCCCCAATTATCTTATATCTATTTGTATATGCCCTATATATGTATATATTTATCTCCTCTGGAGAGCATAAGCTTCTTGAGAGAAGGGTTGTTTCATGTTTCATTTTTGTATTTCTATCACTTAGCACAATGTCTGGTACATAGCAGGCATCTAATAAATACTTGTTGACAGGAAAATCAACAAGGGAAAATTGAGGGAAATACTTTGCCATTTTTTCCTAATTTGGTTGCATACGTCTATCACCTTAAAATCATTTCTCCAAATGCCCTTTTCTTTGCTAATTTTCCTTTATTTAAAAAGCTTGCTCATATTTATATTTAACTATACATTTATAATTATTATGTATTTATTTATGATTGATCTTCTAGAAATCAACAACATTTAATGCTATTGAATTACAAGTAGGGCAGATAGCCACATTTTCATTCCATCTCTGATTTTGAAGCCAGGAGACTTCCTTGGAATCCAGGTGTTGTGTGGAGAGGGATGGAGAGAAGAGAAAGAAATAGGGGTCAGTTAGGGTAAGCATAAGGTATAGTGATTGGGTGTTTGTACTGTTTCCCACCAGGGAATTTCCAAGAAGCTTCAAGAAAAACATAGAGAGAGCTCCAGTTTTGCTCAAAGATCCACAGGATTCAATCTGAATTGAATGGAGCCTGGGGATGGGGGACAAGAACGGACCCATTCCCTTGGTAATTTCCTTTCAGATTGTGCCAGGCCTAACACAGGCTAGGTTGTGATAAAATTATTGTGTAGTTAGCCTCAAGCTTGACAATTTGAGTCTAGTTAAAACTTGTAATTGATTCCAAAAATAATATCTTACTTCATAAATATTGTACAGGTGAGCCGTATTTAGGAAAGAACAGAAAAATGTTTACACTAGCTTATAGGGGAAAAAATTATAAGTACAAATCATCTGGCAAATTTAGTTTAGGCTGTTTTGAGAAGGATTTAATGAGTTCAATTCATCTCCTTTTAAAAGGAAGATAATATGTTAAATGAAGCATGCTCAGATTTCAACCTGATTGGGGTTTGTACTTCTGAAAATGTGATATAGTATAGACTCGCAGGGATTCTCAAACTTTTTAAATAGGGGCCAGTTCACTGTTCCTCAGACTGTTGGAAGGTTGGAATATAGTAAAAACAAAAACTTTGTTTTGTGGGCCTTTAAATAAAGAAACTTCATAGCCCTGGGTGAGGGGGATAAATGTCCTCAGCTGCTGCATCTGGCCCATGGGCCATAGTTTGAGGACCCCTGGATAGAGTCTTAGTAACATATTTCTCTTTATTATGCTTTCTATTTGCCATACTCTCTTATTTTCTTTCTTTTCCTTTGTTGGCACTTTCATCATGTATTTTCTATAAAAGCTGTCTGGGAAATAAGCAGCAAAGATCCCATCCCTCTTCTGTTTAGAGAGATTACACTCATGACTTCCTTTCTCCTGACATCAATCCATTGTTTGCACCTGTTTGTTTGTACACAGTTCTCATTTGTCTATCATTTACTTTTTTTAATTCTTATTCACTATTTCTCCTCCTGTATTAGATTTATGCATCAATGATATTTATAAATATAAGTTTCTTGAGTGTAGGGACCATGTTTATTAAAACAGATTGGCAAAATACCATTTCTAGGACTACATAAATACTTTAGATTGATTTTTTCTAGATTATAATGCTTTCTGTACCCTAAAAATCAATAACTAATGAAAGAGATGTATTGAAGTTTATCTTATGCTGTCATAACCTCAATTTAGAACAAGAGAATTGACTTTAAGTCTTAAATAATTTTTTTGAGAGAAACATAGTTTCTTAGTTTCTCCAATTTTCTCTATGAAATTACTGAATATTTGATCTTTCCCACAAAAAAGAACTAATTTAAAGAGATTATTAATGAATACAGTGATTCTAGATTTTCTCTGATTGTAGAAGACAAGAATAACATCAGTTTATTAACCAAACTATAATAATAGACTGGCAACATATTGTAATTCAATCTCTGTAATCTCTAAGTGGTGGCCTTATGTTGCTTGGAGTAGAAGGAAGGAGCTGCAGGTAGAGGAGGAAGGAGATAGAGGGAGGAGGAAGGAGATAGAGGGAGGAGGAAGGAGATAGAGGGAGAAGGAAAGAAAAAAAGAATCTATTTTTAATAGGTGTTTATAAGTAAGAATCTTTGGAATTTTGAGTTTGGAAAACCAATAAGAATCTTTAATCAAGTTATGCCAGGAGTGAGATCTGTTAACAGGTTTATTTTATGATTTGTGCCAATGCTTATAGTTTTATAGGAGCTAAAAAAAAACCTTTGAAAGTATCTTGTCCAATTGTTTTATTTTACAAATTAGGAAAGTGAGATTCAGAGAAAGGAAATTCTTATCTGAAGTCAAAGAGCTAGGTTATATCTAATCCATATCTCCTGTCTTCTCATCCCATGCTTTTCTTAGTCATGTGCCAACATATCAGAAAGCAAACAAGAAGGAAGGGAAGGGAAGGGAAGGGAAGGGAAGGGAAGGGAAGGGAAGGGAAGGGAAGGAAGGAAGGAAGGAAGGAAGGAAGGAAGGAAGGAAGGAAGGAAGGAAGGAAGGAAGGAAGGAAGGAAGGAAGGAAGGAAGGAAGGAAGGAAGGAAAGAAGGAAAGAAGGAAAGAAGGAAAGAAGGAAAGAAGGAAAGAAGGAAGGAAGAAAAAAGGAAGAAAAGAAATAAGCCTTTATTAAGATAATACATAACAGGCACTTTACAAATGTGCTTAGCACTTTACAAATATTATGTCATACAAATATTATCTCATTTGATCCTCACAAAAAGCTCTGGGAGGAGGACGTTATTTTATAGTTAAGGAAGTTGAGACAGAGAGGTTAAGTGACCTATTCGTCCAGGGTTATGCTGTTAGCAAGTGCCTAAGGCCGGATTCTTAACTCTAAATTCAGTGCTCCATTCACTAAGCCAATTTCTAAGAGAACAAAATAGCTCTGTCTTGTCATGTCTAACCCACATAACCTTCTCATATATATATATATATATATATATATATATATATATATATATTGTTTAAAATGGTAACTTTTGGCAGCTATAAAATATTTTCATATTAATTCATTCAACGAATCTGTTGAATATCTCTTAGGTGCTTGGTACTTTGCAAAAATGAACAATGTTTTCTCTCTAACAGGTGCTATTCAAAGCAAAGAGATTGTCTTCCTGCCTAGCAAAGAGCCAGCTTTTGTCACTGTCCCAGGAAATGGTTTTGCAGATCCATTTTCCCTCACTCCAGGAACATGGACTGTTAGTATAAAGGCTGAGGGCATCCTTCTGGTAAGACGATAATTATGAATAAAGGGATTTGGGTATGATTTTTTTTAAAGCAAGTGCCATAAGAGAATATAACATATAGTGGCAAAGAATGTTTTCCTGATAGATAAAATATGGAAATTGATGATCATTTTTAAGAAATGAATCCATGACAACTCTTTCTCATATGATATTTCTTTTATAGATTGAAAAACCTACCTCCTGCTACATTAAAAAAATCTAGCCAATTATAGCATATTACTAATAATATCAACAAATCAAATCTTTATTTCTTCCATTCAAAAATCCCTTTGGGGGTTTCTATTAGAAATCACTCCCCTTCTAGTAATTAGTGGGATGAGGCTAAAGGGACATAAGTACCACAAGTTCAGTAAAAATCTTCTGTCATGACACTTCAAGTATATCATAATCCAAGGATTTGTATTTTTGTCTGATTCTTTCTACTGACCTACTGTCAATGGTTTGGTCCAGAATGTGATTGTAACTTACCCGATTATGAACCTGTACACTCCATCATGATCATCTTAAGAAAAAAAAATCATCACCAATAGTTATAAAGCTTCTAAACATTATATTTTTTGCCAGTCTTTTATCTGCCACAAAGTTATGCTTATATCAAGTGCTTCATAAATATTTGTTATAAGTTGAATTAATGAGCAAAAGTTACACCACATAAAATCACATATAAGCAGGGTTATTATAGTGTCTGATAAAGCCATGATGGAATTATTCTTTTGAAGTTATTTTAGGATACATTTAATCTCTCTTTTTAAAGGATATTTCAAAAAGACTTGGTGCAGTTTTAGACTTTGATGCCTTTATTAATGCTGTATGTTGGTTAAGTGATCTTTGGCAAGTCACTTGCTTTCACTCTCAGCACCACTGATCACCATCTCAGACCGGAAATTGTAGAACAATTCCAGTATGCATTGAGAGAGGGGATTTCCTCATAGGGAATTACACACACACACACACACACACACACACACACACACACATTTATATTTACATATATCTCAATGAAGTCATATTTCAAGGTCAAAAATATTCTGACTCACCTTTTTAGTCAGAACTTCTTTGGGTAATTATGGGTCTTCACTTGGCAGAATGGACCAAATATATCTGCAGCATGCTGATTGCTAAGAGCTCTCTTAGTTGAATAACAAGCCTTTTCTCAGGTTCCAGAAACTGAGCCAAAGAACATGTGGGCAGGGAGTAATTATTGCTAGTGATTAGAATTGCCTGTTTTGTCAGGCAAAAGAAAAAAAACCTAGAATGAGGTGTCATTTTCCACCTAAGCAATTACCCTTGGGTCTTATACCCCTAATCTCTGAGATATTTGATGGCACAAATATTGAAATATTTGCCAACCAAGAGACAGCACTACATTTGTAGCTAATGGTGGCGGGGGACGTAGGGATAAATGAAGACATGAGCCTTTTTTACACTGAGCATCACTTCTTGATGTAAATAGCATTAAGAGAATAGATTAATAGAAAATAAATTTATAATGCAAGTGAACATGAAAGTGTAGAAGATTATAACTGCCCTGTGTAAACAATCCTAGGAAATCATGTAAGGATAAGGCATGCAATAATTCAGATACAGGGGAAAGAAGGAAATGAGCACCTATTGTGTTTGAGGCACTGTGCTAAGCGCTTTATAAATATTATCTCATTTGATCCTTACAACAATCTCAAAAGATTATTATCTCAATTTTACAGTTGAGGAAATTGAAGCAGATAGTAGTTAAGTGGAATGTTCAAGATGAGACAACCAAATTTTAGAAATACCTGGAAAGACTTTCATGAACTGATGCTAAGTGAAGTGACTAGAACAAAAGAACACTATACACAGCAACAAAATTATGTGATGGATTTGGCTTTTTTCAACAATGATAGGGTAGCCAATTCCAATAAACTTTTAATGGAGAGAGTTATCTGCAGAGAGAGGACTATAGAGACTGATTGTAGATCACAACATAGTATTTTCACTTTTTTTTTGTTGTTTGCTTGCTTTTTTTTTCTTTCTCATTTTTTTCTTTTTGATCTGATTTTTCTTATACAGCATAATAAAGATGGAAATATGTTTAGAAGAATTGCATATGTTTAACATATTGAATTACTTGGTGTATAGAGGAGGGAGGTGGAGGAAGAGAAGGGGAAAAATTCACAACACAGGTTTTGAAAGCGTGAATACTGAAAACTATCTTTGCATGTATTTTGATAATAAAAAGCTATTATTAAAATTCTTTTAAAAGATCAGACAGCTAGTAAAGTAAGTGTCTGAGACTTATTTTGATCTCAAGTCTTCCTGACTCAAGATTTAATGCTCTATCTACCATGTCACCTAGATACATGATAGCAATTTTTAAAAAATTATTTTTACCTCATTATTTTCCAATATTTCCAATTAAATTATTTTCCAATTCCAAATAAAAAAATTTGAAAATTATTTTAAAAATATTTTAAATTCTAAATTCTATCTCTCTTTTCTTTCTCTCCCATGCTCCTTGAGAAGGCAAGCAATTTGACTTCAATTATACATCTGAGGTCAAACAAAGTATATTTCTATATTAGTCATGTTGCAAGAGAAAACACAGACAAAATAAAACAATAAAAATAAAGTAAAAATGTATTTCAAGCTGCATTCAGAGTTTATCATCTCTCTTTCTGGAGGTGAATAGAATTTTTCATTATGAGTCCTTTGAAATTTTCTTGGATCATTGTCTTGATCATAGAAGCTAAGTCTTTCACAGTTGATCATCCTTATAATATCGCTTTACAGTGGACAATTTCTTCTGGTTTTCCTCACTTCATTTTGTATCAGTTCACATAAATCTTCCCAGGTTTTACTGAAATCATCCTGCTTATAATTTCTTATATCATAATAGTATTCCATCACAATAATATACCACAATTTATTCAATCATTCTTCAATTGATGGGCATCCCCTCAATTTTCATTTTCTTGTCACCACAAAAAGAATTGCTATCAAGTGGGGAATGGCTCTTATTTTTATAATTTTCACTCCCCATATATTTGAGAAATGAGGCCTTTATCAGAGAAACTTGATGAAAATTTTTTCCAGTTTCCTCTTTTGTTTCTAATTTTGGCTGTATTGATGTTGTTTTGCAAAAAAATTTTAATTTTGTGTAATCAAAATTAACTATTTTACTTTTCATAGTCCCCCTCTGTCTTCTGCTTGGTCATAAACTCTTCTCTTATCTATAGATCTGACAAGTACATTTTTCCACGCTCCCCTCACTTACTTGTGACATTATCCTCTTTTTGTCTATATCATTTATCCATTTTGATCTCATCTTGTTATATGATGTGAGATGTTGGTCTATGCCTAGTTTTTTTTTTTTTTTCCCAAACTGCTTTCTAGTTTTCCCTGCAGTTTTTGTCAAATGTTGAGTTCTTACTCCAGAAGCTTGAATCTTTGGGTTTATCAATTTTGCTATGTCTTTTACTAATATGTATTTTGTACCTATTCTATTCCACTTATATGCCACTCTTTTTCTTAGCCACTACCAGATTGTTTTCATGATTACCAATTGTAAAATAATTTGAAACTTGGAACTGCTAGTCTGCCTTCCTTTTATATTTTTGACTTTTTGTTATTCAAGATGAGCTCTGTTATTATTTTTTCTAGCTCTATAAAATAATTCTTTGGTAGTTTGGTAGGTGTGGCATTGAGTAAGGAAATTAACAGGTATAATTACCATTTTTATTATATTGGCTTGGATTAATCATGAACAATTGATATTTCTCCAGTTATTTAGATGTTTTTATTTCTTTGAAAAGTGTTTTGCAATTGTATTCTTATAATCCCTGAATTTGTCATGACAGATAAATTCCCAAGCATATTAAATTGTCCATAATTATTTGAAATAGAATTTCTCTATCTCTTCTTGCTAAGTTTTGTTGGGAGTATATAGAATTGCTGACGATTGATGGTGGATTTATTTTGTATCCAGTAAATTTGCTTTTAATTATTTCAGCTAGTTTTTTTTTTAGTTGATTCTGTAGGGTTTTCTAAATATATTATCATATCATCTGCAAAGAGTGATACTTTTGTTTCCTCTTTGCCTATTTTTATTTCTTTAATTTTTCTTCTCATTCATTGCTTTAGCTAGCATTTCTAGTACAGCATTGAATAATAGTAGTAATAATGGACTTCTTACTTCACTCCTGATCTTATTGGTAAGTCTTCAAGTTTAATCCCCTTACACTTAATGCTTGCTTTTGGTTTTAAATAGATTTTGTTAATTCAATTGTTCAGTCTTTGTGACTCTGTGTACTATTAGCACATCAGATCCTTCTGTCCTCCACTATCTCCCAAAATCTTTCCAAGTTTATGTTCATTGCTTCTGTGACACTATCAGTCTCATTCTCTGCTGTTGTCTTCTGTTTTTGCCATTAATCTTTCCCACCATCAATCAATCTTTTCCAATGAGTCTTACTTCTCATTATATGATCAAAGTATTTTAATTTTAGCTTTAATATTTGACCTTCCAGTGAATAGCCTGAATTAGTTTTTTAAGGTATTGATTGATTTGATCTCCTTCCTGTCCAAGGAACTTTCAAAAGTTTTCTCCACACAATTTGAATTTAGATAGAAAGGCTCTATTGAGTTCTTGTGTTTTCTACTGTTAATAGGAATAGGCATATTTTGTCAGAGTTTTCCTGCAACTATTGATACACAGTAATATGATTTTTGTTATTATTGTTATTGATATGGTCAGTTATGCTGATAATTTTCCTAATATTGAATTAACCCTCCATTCCTGGTACAAATGACCCCGGGTCATAGCATATGATCTTTATGATATATTGCTATAATCTCTTTGCTAGTATTTTATTTAATTTTTTTTGTATTGATGTTAATTAAGGAAATTGATCTATAGTTTTCTTTCTCTGTTTTTGCTTTTCCTAGTTTAGATATTAATATCATATTTGTGTCCTAAAAGGAATTTAGTAAACCCCCCTTTACATAATTTTCAAGTAATTTATACAGTATTAGGATTGTTTTTTAAATTCACTTATAAATCCATCTGGTCCTATGAATTTTTTTTTTCTTTGGGAACTCATTAATGGATTGTTTAATTTATTTTCTGAGATAGGGTTATTTAAGTATTCTAAATACTTAAGTATTTAAGTTATATTAAGTATTTTTAGTATTCCTTATCTTCTAATCTGGGCAACTTTTATTTTTGTAAATTTTCATCCATTTCACTTATATAATTGCTTTAATTTCATCTTCATTGGGGGTGCATTTTCATTTTTGAAACTAATGATTTGGTTTTCTTCTTTTTAAAATCAAATTAACCAGTTGTTTATCTATTTTATTAGAGTTTTTCTTCATAAAACCAGTTCCTAATTTTATTTATTATTTCGATAATTTTTAAAATTTTACTTTCAATTCAATTAATTTCTCCATTGATTTCCATTTTGGTGTTTAATAAAACATTTTTAATATGTTCTTTCCCCCCCCTATGTTTTTTTATTTCATGCCCAATTCATTGATCTACTCTTTTTCTTTTTATTGATATATATATTTAGAGATATAAATTTTCCCCTAACTACTATTTTAGCTACATCCTATAAATTTTTTAATATTGTCTCATTGTTGTCATTCTCTTTAATGTAATTGTTGATTATTTCTATTACTTGTCTTTTGACCCAATTATTTTTTAGGATTAAATTGTTTTATTACCAAATAGCTATTAATCTATGCTTTCAAAGCCCTTTATTAAATATAATTTTATTGCATTATCATCTGAAAGAATTCATTTAATATTCCTTTATTTCTGAATTTAGTTATTAGGTTTTTATGGTCAATTTTAATGAAGATGCCATTTACAGCTGAGAATAAGGTATACTTCTTTCTCTTCCATTGTTTCTCCAGAGGTCTATTATACCTGAATTTTCTTAGATTCTATTCATCTTTTTGACTTCTTTCTTATTCATTTTCTGGTTAGATTTATCTAGTTCTGAGAAGGGAAAGTTGAGCAGTTTACAGCCTATTTCATCCTATTTAACTTTTTCTTTAAGAATGTGAATGTCATGCCATTTGGTGCAGATATGTTTAATACTGATATTTCATTCTCTATGGTTCTTTTTTTTTTTTTTAAAGCAAGATGTAGTTTCCCTGTTTGTCCCTTTTAATAAGGTCTATTCTTGCTTTTGCTTTGTCTGAGAGCATGTTGCTACTGCTGCCTTTTTTACTTCAGCTGAAACATGACAGATTCTGCTATGACCCCTTATTTTAACTCTTTATATGACACTTTATATCACATAAGAAAGTGTGGTTCTTGTAAACAACATAATGTTGGATTCTGGTTTCTAATCCATTCTGCTTTCCACTGCTGTTTTATGAGTGAGTTGATCCCACTAACATTCACAGTTATGATGATTAATTCTTCATTTCCTTCTATCCTGTTTTCTTCTTTTTATTCTTCTCTTTTTAGCCTGCTTTTCCTCCAAAGTGTGTTTTGCTTCTGATCATTGCCTTTTTTAATCCACCATTCCTTTTTCTTCTCCCCTTCCTTTTGTTACCTATTGAGTAAGAGAGATTTTTATGAAAAATTATGTATATGTATTTTCTTTTTTTTTTTTTAACTTATTTAGATATGAGTGAGTCGTATTGCTCACTCCTGTCCTACCATTTTCCCCTCCATTGTAAAAGCTCCTTTGCTCATTTCTTTTATGCAAGATCACCATTCTTCCTTTTCCCTTCCCACTTCTCCTATAGAATCTTTCTTTCTTACCTCTTCATTTTTTTAATCATCCCAACATAAATGACTCACTCTTGCACTTTCTTTCAATGAGACTCTAACTGCCCTAATTATTATAAAATCCTTAGAAGATGCATGCATTATCTTTCCATATAGAAAAGTTGTTTAATTTGCATTTCTCTGATCAATAATGATTTAGAGCATTTTTCATATAACTATAACTTGTTTTGATTTCTAGATTGAAAAACTGACTGTTAATATTCTTTGACCATTGCTCAACTGGGGAATGACTTGTTTATATAACATTCTTTATATATTTGAAATATGTGACCATTATCTGAAAAACATTCTATAAACTTCCCCCTGCCCAGTTTTCTGCTTTCCTTCTTGTTGTGGCTATATTTGTTTGCTTACATAAAACCTTTGAAATTTAATGTAATTAAATTATCTATTTTAAACCTAACTTTGCTCTTTATGTCTTGTTTATTCTTGAATTGTTCACCTGTTCATAAGTCTGATAAGTAACATGTTCCTTATTCTTCTAATTTTCTTGTAATGGCTATTTGTTTGTTATGTATCCATTTTGACCTCATCTTGGTAAGATTTTACTCAGTTTTGCTGGGTAGATTATTCTTGGTGGTAATTTCAGTTCTTTTCTTCTGGGATATCATATTCCAAGCCCTCTTCTCTCTTTTTCATTTTTATTTATTTATTTATTTATTTTTAACATGGAAGCTGCTAAATCTTGTGTGAATCCAACTATGGCTCCACCAAATCTGAATGGTTTTTTCCTTGATGCTTGAAGTATTTTTTCTTTGACCTTGGAATTCTAGAATTTAAGCTATAATATATGTAGGAGTTTTCATTCTGGTGCTCTTAAAAGTTTCTTTTTTCACTATGGTTCTAGGACATTGGGGCAGTTTCCCTTGATAATTTCTTGCAATATGATGTCTAGGCTCTATTTTTGATTATGGCTTGCAGGGATTCCAACATACACACACACTCACTCACACACACACCATCATCTTTTGAGTTTGTCTCTTGATCTTCTTCATCACCATAGTAACTTTTTTAAAGAGTTTTATTGTTGTTGTTTGCTCGTGCTTCCTACCCTATCTGTTGATTTGTAACTTTATGTTAGTGTTGGACTTTGTGGGGTGTGTGTGTGTGTGTGTGTGTGTATGTAAGCTCTGTTTCAAGTATTAGACTTTTTCTCACTACTGGTTTTAAAGCTACTTCTGAGTGTGATGGTGGAAGTTTTTGGTGCTTCTCAAGTGGTAGGATCTGGGAATGAGGTGTTATTACTGCTGTCCAAGTCTGTATTCTACTCCCTTACCCAGAAAGAGCTCCTAATCCCTCAGGATTGCTTTCAATACTGTTCAGGTCTCTTCCTCTCTAAGAACCTTAATATACTGTTCCTCAGGTCCCTCATCCCTTGGGTCAGGAAGTGATAATTTCCCTCAAGATGTCTTCTCCTTCTTAACTAAAAATCTTCCTCTTTACCTTTGAACCATGATCCAGAAGTGAGTATAGGCAATAGAGCTGGCAAACAGAATCTAATACTGTGTCCAGTGCTAGCACTGTTACAAAGTATTCAAAGTGGCTCTGCTTTGGGTGCCATCATCTTGTTCCATCACTGGTGTTTCATCCACATGGATTCTAAGCCAACCTCTGCTTCCATATCACAGATCTTATTTTCCACCTTCATAAGTTGTCTTGGGCAAGTAGAATATCTCACTCTGACCTTTTGATCCCTCTGCTACTCCACAGTTTGATTTAAGACATTGTTCTAAAGTTGTTTGGTGGAGAATGTTGAGAGAGCTCAGATCACTGCTTCTCTACTTCTCTGTCTTGGCTCTGCCCTGGAAGTCATAATATAGTACAGAAATATTTGAAGGGTTTTATGTAGAAGAAAGACTAAGGTTCTTCTGTTTAGTACCAGAGGACAGGACCAGAAGTAATGGGTTAAAATTACAAAGAGGGGTTATTAAGGAAACCTTCTTAACAATTATGCTGTACAGAAGGTGAATAGCCTGACTCTATTAGTGGTAGATACCTTCTCTTTAGAGGCCTTCAGGCAGAAGCTCTATGACTGCTAATTGGAAATATTAAAGGCCTCAAATCCTTAATACTTACAAGCTGTGTGACTAGGCAAGTCATTTACTCCCAACTCCCTCACCAAAAAAATAAACCAAAACAAACCCGAAAACTTCATTTATTTGTTTGAAGAATATTCTTCAAGTACAGAAGCATTTTTTTCCCCTCCCTTCCTTATCTCTCTCCTCCCCAAGACAGCAAGCAATCTGATGTAGGTTATACATGTACAAGGATTTTAAACATATTTCCATATTAGTCATGTTGGGAAAGAAAAGTCAGAACAAAGGGGAAAAACCATGAGGAAGAAAAGACAAAACAAAAAGGTAAAAACAGTGTGCTTTGTTCTACATTTGGTCTCCAAAGTACATTCTCTGGACGGCATTTTTCATCCCAAGTCTATTAGAATTGTCTTGGATCACTGTATTGCTGAAAAGAGCTAAGTCTATCATAGTTGATCATTACACAGTCTTGCTATTGCTGTATACAACATTCTTCTTGTGCTGCTCACCTTATTCTGTATTAGTTCATGTAAGTCTCTCCAACCTTTTCTAAAAATCAGCCTGCTCATTATTTCTTATATAATAATAATATTCTGTTACATTCATCTACCTTTATTCAGCCATTCTCCACCTGATGAGCAGTCATTCAATTTCCAATTTCTTGCCACCAGAAAAAGAGCTGCTACAAACATTTTTGCACATGTGGGTCCTTTTTTCTCTTTTATGATCTCTTTGGGAATTATTTTTCTTTACACAGAAATACTTTTTCTGCTCCTTTCAGCATTAAACTGATTTATATGAAAAAAGTGGTACTTTAATACCATAGTGTTATATCTTCCTTCCTTGATACACTCTTTACCCTAGTTAATTGATTATACTGATGCTGATTCATATTTTTTCAACTTAATAGTTTCTTTCTGTTAACTGTCTGTTAAGGTCTTTCCTATTAAAGATAAACTTAAAGGCTCCAACTTTAGCCCTGGAAACAAGAGTAATCTCAGAAACAATATATCCTTTTTCAAACTAACACGGTATTTTGATATGCCAACAGACTCTTATCAAGACCACAGACTTTGTTTAGATTCAGGTTGAGAAAAACATTGTAAAAACATTAACAAATAATACACAGTAGCTGTGTCTGTTAGTAATCCTAATTAAAAGTCATTTTGTCCATGTGGGAAAGTCAGGCTTCTTACTTTCTTCCTCAGGAAGAGTTATCTTTAGTCTAAGAATTTGAGTTAATACAGGGTAGTTCTGAAAACATGCCAGGAATTAAAGTTGGCAGGATAATCCATTTTGTCTTTAAATGCAGTCTGTCAGATTTTAAAATAGTCTTAAAACTATGGTAGATTAGCAATGTGTTCATATTATTGAAATTTAGTATTAATTTGTATTTTTGATTATCAGCCATATCATTGATGGTATTCTGCTGAGTGGTTGGTACACTTGTATTTGAGAATCCACTGAAACAACCTTCTTATTACTTACCTTTCTCTTTTCCTATGAGTGCTATTCCAAATGCTGTTCCAAATGGACCAATGGGAAGGGGAAAAAAATCAATAGTCCTTGCAAGTATTATTCCCCAGTCAGGATGTTTCACTTATGTCCTTTGGAATTATATAGGGACACACACAAATACTTTCATATCCATTCATGTCAGAGCTTCTTATTTTGAGCCTTGCAACTTCTGAGCAACTTCTGAAAAACTGGCCAGATTTCTATTGTGGGTTTAGCTTGGCAAACACACAGAGGAATTTATACATCTTCCTTATTTCTTAAGCCACAATTTAGGTCATTTTAGTTACATGTTTCATTAGGGCTACAAATCATTACTTAACATGGTAGTATTTTCTAAGTGTTAATATACTACAGGAATTTAAAAAAAAAAAAAAGAAAAATTACTACTCCTAATATGGTGACAACACCTATGTAGAATATTCCAAAAATCTTAGTATTGAATAGACTAATCTTTAGTAACTTAAAACTGCACCAAGTCTTTGAGGACACCTGGTATATAATTTTTAGTGTCACTGGTTAAAGATATTTTTCTTTCTTTTTTTTTTGATTCCTAATTTAAAATATACATATAACGTAGAGACAATAAAATTTTACCTTTACATTATTTTTTTACATTGAAAATTGAATCTTTAAACCTGAAAATGTATTATTAATTATCTATATGCTATAGAAACAAAGAGTGCTAGTTGATAAAGAACTAGTATAAAATCAGGAAGACTTGCATTCAAGTCTTCTCTGAAACATACTGTCTAGAAGCTCTGAGATTATATGAGATAAGATATAAGATATAAGATAAGATGAGATAAGATATATATATATATATATCTTAGTGGGAGAGAGAGTTGCCTTACTTGAGAGTTCCAACACTGGTAGTGTCAAATCAAAATAGAAACAGGGTCACTAAACTATATATAAGAATCCCTACTGGCTGCTTATTGACTTAGAAAATCACAAATGAACATTATGTTTCATTATGTTATTACTTATTTTTGTCAAGTACTTTGCAATTACATTTTGTTGTTATTGTTTGTCCTTTGTTTTCGAAGAAGACCATGACATCAAGGAGGTGATGCCAAAATATGCAAAGGAACTGGATTTAAGTGAGGGAGGGCTGTGCAAGGTTGACTACCTCACTTTCTCCTCCAGAGCCATCTAGGTCCAGTGGCAAGCTACAGATAAAGATGACTAAGGATGGTCTTGGATGAAATGGTAGACCTTGGCCTTTTTAAGTTAAGGTCTTCAACAGGTCTCAGTTTGACTGAGGCTGCACTCATTCGGTGAAGTCTGGATAGCAATTTAGGCAAAAAATCTCCTCTTTCACCTAGTCCAAAAATAAATAAATCAGGGAGAGGAAGACCCTCAGGGTTTCTGGCCAAAGCAGAAACATTTACATTCAATGTGAGTTGATCAGGACCCAAACAATTTTAATCTGGTTCAAGCAAAACTCACCTATACCAATGAAATCATGGTTTGGTCGCTGACTAGTCCAGTTCTATATATAGACTCCAAAGTCAACATGGAGAACATAAACACTGATAAGAAATATGTAAATCAGGGAAGTGTTATTCATCACTTTGAATGATACTACTGCTGGTTTTGTTATTTCCTTATGAAAATGTACCATTTAAAAAATATGTATACTCTCCTCTCCTTCTTTTAATTAGGATTACCTGGTGCTCCTACCCAGTGACTATTACGAAGCTTCAATCTTGCAATTACCAGTCACAGAGCCCTGTGCCTACTCAGGACCTATCGAAGAGAAGTTTGTATTTTTATGGAGTTTTTTTGTTGTTCAGTTGATTCGACTCTTTGTGGCTCCATTTGGGGTTTCTTGGCAAACATATTGGAATGAGTTGTCACTTCCTTCTGCGGTTCATTTTTCAGATGAGAAAACTGAGATAAATAGGAATAAGTGATCTGCCCACAGTCACATAGCTACTAAATGTCTGAGGTCAGATTTGAACACACGAAGTTGAGGCTTTCAGATTCCCAGATTCTAACCACTGTACCATCTGGCTGACTCCAAGTTGCAATATAGTCTTCTTGTCCAATGACATCAGCTGAAAAAAGCTTTTCAAGTTCACTTAAATCATTAGCTTGCAATGCAGAAATTCTGCCTGAGAAAGCCTCAAAAACACAGCTGCACTTTGACATTCTGTATTGCCAGCTCACAGTAATTACTGTGGTTTTGATCTGCAGGAACATTGTGTCTTTTATATAACCAAGAATCTTAAAGTACTTGGTAAACGTTATCTGGAATAACACTTAACACTTTCCCGTGTGATATGTGGAAATGCCAAGGGATGCTTCTTGGGCATCTCCCTATGGATAACTGAGCTTGAAATAGAATCCTAAATTGTTTCATGGAAGTCACATAGTTAGAATCATCTGAAGGATGAATGGGAATCCTTAGAGAAAATCTGCCTCCCTGCGTAAACTGAATAAATTTTGATACTGTGTGTTCATAGTGGATATAATATAGAGAATATAAGCTATACAAGAAGATATAAGAACATAAGCTTCTTGAAAACAGGGACTGTTTTATTTTTTATAGCTACATAAATAGCCTCTAGAAAACTAATCCATAGCAGGTGCTTAATAAGTGATTGCTAATTGAGATAGCTAGGTGGTTCAGTGGATAGAGCATTGGGTCAAGGGTCAGAAAAACCTGAGTTCAAATCTAACTTTAAAGACCTAGCAGCTATATGACCCTAAGCAGGTTGTTTAACCTAAGTTTCCTCAACTAATAACAACACCTACCTTCTAGAATTATTTTGAGGAACAAATGAGGTAATAATTGTAAGGTGTTTAACTCAATGTCTAGCACATAATAGGTACTATATAAATTCTAGCTACTATCTTCATCATCATCATCATTATTATTATTAATCTGTGATCTGTCCTATAAGACCTAACCCAGGATTTTTGTGAGGATTAAAATGTAATAATTATAAAGTACTTAGTACAATGCCCAGTACATAGTAGGTGCTATATAAATTCTACTTACTATCATTATCATCATCATTATTATTAATCTATGATCTGTCCTATAAGACCTAACCCAGGATTTTTGTGAGGATTAAAATGTAATAATTATAAAGTACTTAGTACAATGCCCGGCACATAGTAGGTGCTATATAAATTCTACTTACTATCATTATCATCATCATCATCATCAATATTACTATTAATCTATGATCTGTCCTATAAGACCTAACCCAGGATTTTTGTTAGGATTAAAATGTAATAATTGTAAAGTACTTAGTACAATGCCCAGCATATAGTAGGTGCTATATATTTTCTACTTACTATCATCATCATCATTATTACTATTAATCTATGATCTTTGCTATAACACCTAACCCAGGGGGTTTGTAAGGATTAAATGAGGTTATAATTGTACTTAATAAAAGTATTTAGCACAGTGCTTGGCACATAGTAGATGCTATACACAAGCTAGCTACTACTACTATTACTACTACTATTAATTTATGGTCTCTGTAATAGCACTTACATTTCAGAATTGTTGTGAGGATCAAATGAGGTGGAAGGTAAGGTATGTGCCTCAGTGCCTGGCCCATAATAGGTGTTATATAAAATGCTAGCTGCTATTATTTTTATTATTTTTTTTATATTTATTATATTTATTTTATTATTATCTATATTCACTAACTGTTCTCTGCTTTTCTTTCTTATTTAAGTTGCCTGCTTTATCAGCATTTGCCAGTGACCAGATTTGCCTGTGCCTTGGCTTGTGAAGCAGAACGCTTCCTGCTTAATGGAATGCCGCAAGTGTTGGCAACTCGGAAACCCACCCCTGAACTTCCCATCATGGCTGACATCAGTGGGAGAGAGGTTGGATTTCAGGCTTATTTTCTCATTGATAACAGATGCCACTTCCCACCATGTCCTTATTTCTTCCTTAAAACAAACAGATGTAGGTTATATATTCCTTTTTCAGAGCTTTTCCCAAGTTAAGAGGGACTTGGAGGATTTTTCTCACACATCACTATTTCTATTACTATCACTATTGACTATCACTAGTCAAACTATTTTCCTCAAGCTCCCATTATATTAAGAATGATAGTCACCTTTACATAGTATTTCAAGGTTTACAAACTGTTTTGCACATATTATTTCACCCGATCCTCCCAACAACTCTTTTTTTTTTATTATTATCATTTTACTGATGAGGAAACTGAGGCTTACAGAGTGTAAGTGACTTTTCAAGAACCATACAGCTAGAATGTTTTCCTAACACCAAGTCCAACACCCTATGGGCTACACAAACTGCTTCTATCAGCATCAGTTACCAGTCCATTTTCTTTGGATCTAGGCTAAGCACCTCCACTCTCATATAAGAAAGAAACTGTATGTTGCAGTTCCTTCCATCAACTTAAAATATCATGTCTGGAGGATATTATCCTGTTCCTCCTGACCTTCACACCCATTGGTTTTAAAGCAAGATTCTCTCTTCCTTTTCCCAGTCCCTTTCCCCCAATAATTCAGGCCTCTGAGATGCTATCTAAAAGATAGTATATATAGCATAAAAGATCTAAAAGACCTCTGGAAAAGGTGGACTTTCACATTAAGGTCCCTTAAATTGCCTAGCAGTGCCTCTCCTTCCCCTTAGGCTAAGGAATTAATAATCTGTAAATGGCTAAATTCCTCATGCTCACATCTGTGGCAGCTAAACCACAGGGTGTGATTAGTTCCCAGCAGAGTACAGGTTGACACCCATCTCTGACTTTTTTTCTTTCAATGAGTTCCTTGATACTTAATAGCATTATATTCACAGATTTTAAAATGTTATTTATTTAAGGCTTGAGAAGAAAACAGGCTACCATGTATGACATGATTAAAATTCTATTCCTTTATTTACATTGCTTTTTTGCATTTCATTATTTTAAATTGTAGGGGAGAAAAGTTCCTTTGGAAACAAGTGAAAGAATACATTATAAGTACAATCACATTTCACATTGACTACATTAGGGACTATGTCATAACGCTCATTCTGGGCACTTGTGTGATTATTTTAGTTAATCTTATCTGTAAAATGAAGTGATTAGATGAATTGATTTTTTGTTTGTTTTTTGGTAAAAGGCAATGGGGATTAAGTGATTTGCTAGGTCACACAACTAATAAATGTTGGAGTCTGGATTTGAACTCAGGTCCTCCTGACTCCACTTCAGGTGTTTTAATCAATGTGGCACCTCTCTGACCCCCTTTTAAAAATTTATTATTTTTAACATTTTATTTGACAGTCAGAAGTGTGATCATCTTATTTGGGTGTCAAAGACCCCCTTTGGCAGTCTGGGAAAGTCTATTCTCAGAATAATGTTTTTAAAAGCATAAAATGAGATATATAAGATTTCAAAAGAAACCAATTATATTCAAATATGGTTATCAAAATATTTTATAAAACAAGTTCTCAGACTCCCCAGGTTTAAGAAGCTCTGAGTTAAATTATTTCTGAAGTCCTTTTATTTCTATTTCTGTAATCTCTTGTATATAGAGGCTATACATTATGATTTTTTTTAAAATTTTCTTAAAAGACTCACTTCCATGCTCTCCAAGCAGCTGGGATCTGTTGGTCATGGCAGATCTTCCAGCATATGGTGCTAGTGATTCATTAGGAAGTGTCCCTTCCGAAGGTCTTTATGACCAAAGCAGAACTAGAGATCATTACTGATCACAAAATAGAAAATTTCGATTATACCAAACTGAAAAGTTTTTGTACAAACAAAACTAATGCAGACAAGATTAGAAAGGAAGCAATAAACTGGGAAAATATTTTTACAGTCAAAGGTTCTGATAAAGGCCTCATTTCCAAAATATATAGAGAATTAACTCTAATTTATAAAAAATCAAGCCATTCTCCAATTGAAAAATGGTCAAAGGATATGAACAGACAATTCTCAAATGAAGAAATTGAAACTATTTCTAGTCATATGAAAAGATGCTCCAAGTCATTATTAATCAGAGAAATGCAAATTAAGACAACTCTAAGATACCACTACACACCTGTCAGATTGGCTAAGATGACAGGAAAAAATAATGATGATTGTTGGAGGGGATGCGGGAAAACTGGGACATTGATGCATTGTTGGTGGAGTTGTGAACGAATCCAACCATTTTGGAGAGTAGTTTGGAACTATGCTCAAAAAGTTATCAAACTGTGCATACCCTTTGATCCAGCAGTGTTACTACTGGGATTATATCCCAAAGAGATTATAAAGAAGGGAAAGGGACCTGTATGTGCACGAATGTTTGTGGCAGCCCTTTTTGTAGTGGCTAGAAACTGGAAACTGAATGGATGTCCATCAGTTGGAGAATGGCTGAATAAATTGTGGTATATGAAAATTATGGAATATTACTGTTCTGTAAGAAATGACCAACAGGATGATTTCAGAAAGGCCTGGAGAGACTTACACAAACTGATGCTGAGTGAAATGAGCAGGACCAGGAGATCATTATATACTTCAACAACAATACTAGATGATGACCAGTTCTGATGGATCAGGCCATCCTCAGCAACGAGATCAACCAAATCATTTCTAATGGAGCAGTAATGAACTGAACTAGCTATGCCCAGAAAAAGAACTCTGGGAGATGACTAAAAACCATTACATTAAATTCCCAATCCCTATATTTATGCACACATGCATTTTTGATTTCCTTCACAAGCTAATTGTACAATAATTCAGAGTCTGATTCTTTTTGTACAGCAAAATAATGTTTTGGTCATGTATACTTATTGTGTATCTAAGTTATATTTTAATATATTTAACATCTACTGGTCATCCTGCCATCTAGGGGAGGGGGTGGGGGGGGGGTAAGAGGGGAAAAATTGGAACAAGAGGTTTGGCAATTGTTAATGCTGTAAAGTTACCCATGTATATATCCTGTAAATAAAAGGCTATTGAAGAAAAAAAAAAAAAAAAGAAAAGAAAAAAAAAGAAAAGTTTTAGACTATAAAAAAAAAAAAAAAAAAAAAGGAAGTGTCCCTTCCTCTGATTCAGCATTGTGTTAATACCTCAGCTTTATGGAAGGCAGTCCTTTGCTGCTGGAGTTAGAGAGTAAAGAGGATGAATATTGATTTTTGGATAATGCATAAAATTCACATCTGGGATTCTGGCTATTATCAGAATTTTCCCATTATAGAGATGCTGCTTTTTTTGTATTTCAGGCGAAATAGTTACTATTTGCCATCCAGAAATTCATAGACTCATAATCTTAGAGCTGGGAAAACAGCTCACAAGACATTTAGTCCAAACTGCCTTCCAATATTCCACTGGTAATCAATCTTTGCTTGAACATTTCTAATGCTGGCTCACTCAGAAAAATTCCAGATAGCCTTTTTTTTTTGGTCTGGACCAGCTCTAGGTATTAGAAAACTACTTTTTATTTTGAGGCAAAACTCAATATAAACTCCCTGAAACTTCCAACCTGTCTTTTGGGTCAGGGATCAATAGACTGTAGCCTAAAGTCTAAATCTTGTTTTTGTATGACCTACGAGACAATTAAAAATGTAAAAACAAAAACAAAATACCTATATTTCGAGTTTATAATATAAAAACAATCAGTTGGATGGATTGGACCCCATGGTTCTAATTTGACCCTTTGTGCTAGAGCTATACAGAGTTTATTTAGTATTTCTTCCTCATAACACTCCCTAGGCTTATAGAATCATAGATTTCAATCTGGAAGGGACTTTAGAAGCCACTGAATTCAGTTTCCTCATTCTGCAAATGAGGAAACCAAAACTTAGTGAGGTTAAATGACTTAGCCAGAGTCACATAGCTAGTAAATCTCCCAAATGTTCAGAGCATGATCATATCCCTTTAAGTCTTTTCTAGAGATTACACATCCCTAAATTACTCCCATAAGAATGAACTTGATAATCACAGCTCACATTTGTAAAGCACTTGAAAGTTTACAAAATGCTTTTCACAATGTGGCTTCCAGATCTTAGTGTCTGGCTCATACTTCTATGGACACTCAATGCTTGTCAATATTTTTGAAAATATGGTACCTAGATCTAGAGAGGCAATAGCAGTACTTTGGGTGGCAGCGTAGAGTATGATGGAATTATAACTTCATAGAATCAGAGACTTAGAACTGGAAGAGAGACCTTAGAGATCACTGAGTCCAATCCCCTTCTCCCTACCCCCTCCCTGCCACATATACTTTTCTTCAATCTGAACGCCATGCTTTTATTGCTATTGTCTTGAACCCTGGGCTTAGATTCTTCCTGACAGATACTAGCTGTAAGAATATGGGCAAGGAAACTTTCAATGTCCTCAAGCAACTGTCAAAGATTAAAAACTACAGACAAGGTATTGGATGGCCAGTCTGCATTCGTGAATGGATTTTCCATGCTAGGAGGTTCCCAAATGAATGAAATCATAGTTCCAGACCCCCTCCCAAATAATCTAAAAAGATCATGTTAAGTTTTAGAAATCTCTTTGCACTATTTGCTCAAAGCCATATTAGGTATCATCACAGGGATATCCCTGTGCCCCAAAATGTCTCCTACATGAACTGCTTATCAAGTCAGATCTTCTCAATCATTGACTTTTTGAAGCTAAATAATTTTGAATACCAAGTCTGTCATCATGTTAACCTTTTTTTCTAATTTGGTTCTTCTGCAAATTTAGTAAAAGCATATCATCTATGAAGAGTGTTATGGAATGCCATAAGAGTAGGGATTCTTATCCTGGGATTTATGAAGTTTTTTTTTTTTTTTTTAATATGTTGACAACTTTATTTCAATGTAATTGTTTTTCTTGATAATCTTATGTATTTCATTTTATGTTTTTAAAAGCATCATTCTGGGAAAGGATCCTTAGGCTTCACCAGGAGAGATTTATGACAGGGGAGCCTCCAGCCTAGAGACCTCCATGTAGATTCACACTGATTTCATTTAAAATTCCTCTGGTGTAAAATAAACAATTTTGTTGCAAGAGATGGCCTTTGGGGTAGGGAAGTAAGAGGGATATATTTGGAAAATAATATGATATAAAACCAAAAGACACCTATAAAAATAACAGGAAGTTTTAAAAATAAATGTAATCCATGATTAATGATAATAGGAAAAAGAAAAGATAACATGTACCCTTTTTCTTACCTTTTATCCAAATTTCTAAAATCCCATTATTTTTAGCCATTTCATATATAGCAGACATTTCCAAGAAGCCATTGAAAAGATATCCTATGGAGAGTACATTAAAGAAAAGTAATAAAAAGCTGTGGTAGACCCAGTGGTCAATATTAACTTCCCACAGAAACAATTTCAAGAATTCACTGACAGTTGTACTTAGGACCATACAAATAATAAATCAGATAAAGGCAGAGCATTACCAGAACTGTTAAGTAGGTGGTACGGTGAATAGAGTGCCGGACCTGAAGTCAACAAGATCTATCTTCTTGAGTTTAAATCCAGTTTCAGATACTTATTAACTGTGTGAACCCTAGGAAAGTCATTTAACCCTGTTTCCTCATCTATAAAAAGAGCTGGAGAAGAAAAAGACAAACCACTCTAAACTTTTGCCAAGAAATCTCCAAATAGGGTCATTAAGACTGAAAAACAGCTGAACTGGAAAGACACGACCAGGGATCTGGCTCTTGGGAGGAAGGTTAGATTTAACTGGTGACCATTTGGAGCCATTAAGTAGAGCTGGAGGTGGTACAGAAGGCTGAGAACTATGGTTCTGATGCAGGCTCAACTACACTCAAAGTCTAACACAACACTGAGCCAATGCCCAGGAGTTATAGATTCTTTTAGTCTTGGGGATTTCTTGTGACTGGAGAAATAATGTAGCTAGATTTGGTGTCAGAAAGATCTGAGTTTGAATTTTGCTGCATATACTAGCTATTTGACCGAGCAAGTCACAAAAGAGCTCTCAACCTCAGTTTCCTCATCTGTAAAGGCAAGATAATAATAGCACCTGCCTTGGAGAGTTGTAAGGATTAAATGAAATATGAAGTGCTTTTACAGACCTTTAAAGGGTTATTTAAATGCTAGCTAACCCTCCCCCCCTTTTGGAAACCTTTTGAGCAGAACCTTAAAAAGAATACAATAGCATTTTAAAAAAAAATTTTTATTTTGATTTCCAAATTATCTTTCCTTTCACCCATTGAGAAAGCAAGAAGTATGATACCCATTACATATGTGAAATCATCCAAGACGTATTTCTGCATACTCATGTATAATGGTATTTCTTTAACATTTCTGAGATGCTCTAATAACTTTGTTTACTCAGTAAAAATGGAAAAGTCTCCTGTATGTGTTATATTATGGTAATTCTCTGTTTCCATTAACTCCTTCTATAGATTGAATTGCATCTGACTCTGAGCATTCCTCAAGTTGACCACTACGTGATAGTTCTTGAATATACCAATGAAGATGATCAGCTCTATGTTGCTGATGTGCTTGTCAACACCCCAAGTCCTTCACCAGCAGGTCGAGTGAACATATATAGCTGTAAATACAGGTAACCAGCTTTTTCAGTCATGAGTGGAATGCAAATAAAGGTTTTCTTACTTGTAGGCAATTTTATTTATATTTTGGTAGGACAGATGTATTTCACTTTTGACAAGGATTTTACTTTTTTTTTTTTTTTTTAATGAGTCACATCATATCTCGTCTGTTTCCATGTCATTTAAAAAATTCATTTATACCTCCAGCTATGGTACAATTACACATTCAAATGGGTTAAGAAATCTGCTGGGTGGTTCAGTGATTAGAGCAGTGGTCCTTCAGTCAGAAACATCTAAATTCAAATCCAGCTTCAAACACTTAGTAGCTATGTGATCCTGGGCAAGAACCTTAATTTCTTTGCCTCATTTACTACATCTATAAAATGGGGATAATAATATAAATGTTATTTATTTATTTATTATTATTATTTTAGAGCTGGATAGACCAAATTCTGTAGAATTATCAGGCAAAGTCATAGAAGAAAAGGATCATGACTAGAATATGATCTCTTACTGTACTGTTTAAGCTTCTTGAAGGAATCTATTCTCTTATCTCAACTGTGTTTCTTGAATAAGCCTAGCACTAGTATTGAGTAATCACTTAACTAACATCTCTTGTTTTGTTTTAGAAAAGATATTTGCCTCCCCTTCAAAGAAGATTATTCCATATATGAATTTGTGTTGTACTCTTCAGAATAGAGGGTTGGTTATATCCTCAGGCACAAAATACTTTGTTACGTATTTTTAAACTAAATACTGAATACAGAAACCACATTTCCAAAAGATTTAATAGTCTAAATCTTCATCTTACTAAAAAAAAGTTCTTTTTTATTAAAATATTACATCTCAAGACTGTGTGCAAATAATTAAGGGAAAGTTAAAGCTTTCATTATAAAAGTAGCATTCAGATTATTTCCACATGGGCCAAATTAGATAGATAATTGAAAACCACTGGGGTCCAAAGCTACTTTTCTGGCTCTCGAGATTGCTAATAATAAGTGGAAAATTGCATTGAGTTTCACAATCTCTTTCATGACTTTCTACCTTTTATTAACTCTACTATTCATTTTGTCATCTGCTGAACCCAAGAATCTGTGAAGGGCCTAGAAGCAAATATAAAGGGAAAAGAACTGAACATTGAGAGATTTGACACTTCTTCCGGACTTTGTGGCTAGTTGGCCATGTGACCTAAGCCAAGGCAATTGACCTCTTTGAGTATGAGTTTCCTTACTTATAAAATGTCCCAATCAGGGCAACTCTAAATTCAGTATCCTGTTGTTTATGTTTCTATAATGAGGAAGAATAAACAGTTGTACATCATTATGGAAGGAAGCATCACAGGAGACAAAGTTGTGAGATATAATATAATGTAGTAGAAAGTGTACCTCATTTGGGATCAGGAGAACTGAATTCAAATCTTAGCCTTGGCATTTATTAGCTATGTGACTGACAAATCAATGTCAAGTCAAGTAATCTCTCTAATTTCCATTTCTTACCTGAAATAATATGTGTCCATACTTCTCTTACTGCCTACCTTACTACTACTTACCTTTGCCATGACAAAACCATTCTATTAACCTTAAAATATTATGCATCTTGTGCCATTAATATTATTTATCAGAATATGAACTACTCTTATAATTTCCTGAAAGTAGACTTTGTGGGAAGGTCATACTAGAAAAATCATTCAGACACTGAGCACCTGGTGGGAAAGAAAATAGACTTGGACAAGGAGAGAGTAAATGGAGGAGAGGAAGGAAACATGTAGGAGAAGCAACATGCTCCATAGATAGACCACTTTGCTCACTTCTCAGTGATGTAGAGAGTTGGTGCTGCCTACTGACTTTGTCTTGATTTCCTATGGAATTATGGGTGACTTTTAATCATTCACAATTTCAAAACTCTATCATCCATGATCTATTCCAGTTCTTGTCTATGACTTAAGCTATGTGACTGAGCAATTTAACCTTAGTACCTCAAATATCTCCCTAGGATTTGTCTAAAAAGTTAAAGCTGAGTTGTGAGCTGCATCCGTAGAGAAATTTCCAAATAAAGAACTTCCCCTGATGATGAAATCATAGATCTTTCATGTATGGGCAGGGTGCTATACTAAGCACTAAGAACACAGATATAATATGAAGATGACTAGCTATCCAGAGGTTCTGTCATCAAAGTCCTAATTCCTGCAGGTTTTATTAATCTCTAAGCATAAGCCCACCAATTGACTGTGTGTCATCTGAAGATTGTCCTAGCTGAGGTCAGAGAAGTTCATTAGTAAACGGCTAAATTATTTTTAATTTCAATGAAACCATCTTAATCAGGGATTCTTAAACTTTTTCCACTCATAACTCCTTGCCCAAGAAATTTTTACACAACCCCAGGTTTATAGGAAAATTAAAAAGATATCCAAATCAATTATTTACTAGTAATAAATAATAATCCCATGACCCCCACATTCAGTAATACATTCACTTATGGAGTTGTGAACAACAGTTTAAGAAGCTTTGATCTAGGCAATATGTTTACTCTTCCTTAATTGTTTTTTGGTCCCACTAATAATTGGGGAGATCATGAATTTTAACTGCAGATAACTGATGAAATCAATTAAAAATTCTTTTTTTGTTGTTCAATTGTATTTGATTCTCAATAACTCCATTTTGGGGATTTCTTGGCAGAGATATTGGATTACTTTGACTTTTCCCTCTCCAGCTCATTTTTAGATGTATATAGTTACTAAATTTCTGAGGCTATACTCAGACTCAGGAACTCGGGTTCAGACTCAGATAAGTCTTCCTGATCCCAAGTCAGTGGCTTGGAATTTCACCACCTAGATGCATCAGACAATACTTTTACTCCTCCCTAATTGATTTTTTGACCCATTAATAATTAGGGAGATCAGGAAAGGCTACTGTTTAAAAGGTAATCTTTAAATAGTGCTTTCAAGAAAGCTAGGGATTCTTGGAGGAGTAGGAAGAGATGAGAACATCAGGGATACAGAGGTGATATATGGGGAACCCTACCTCTACCAATATTGCCAGATTAGAGAGGAAATGAGAGGGAATAGTATAACTATCAGTCTATAAAGTTGGGTTAGAATCCAGCTGTAAAGGACTCTAAATGGCAAACCAAGAAGTTTTTATGTTATCCTAAAGGTAAAATAGTAAGTCACCTTACTATTATTACTTCATGAGCAAAGGGGAAACATCTGGACTTAAGAAATATTAATTTAGTAAGTATATAGAACAGAAATGTCAGAAATGAGGGGGAACTAGATTAAAGTGTCTTTGGGAAACATTTAACAAAGTAAATAAAAATACTGTGCAACATAGATAATGTTAATTTGTTTTGGATTTTTTTTTCTGTCAATATGTAGCCACAAGGATTCTTTTGTACTGTTCTTTCTCTTGAGTTTGACATCACTGATACAGAGAATGAATGTAAAAAGGTGGAGGCTTGAGACTGGGAAGCTAAATAAGAGGCTACAACAGTAGTTGGAGTTACTGAGAGTGAGAGGGAGTGGGGATGAGGAATGGAGAGACTTGGTAGTAGATAGAGTTTTGAGCTTGTCATTGGGGAAGACATGAATCTAGAGTAGTCACAACCTCAGTATCCTAGTCGTTAAAATGAGGGGATTAGATTCAAAAGCCTCTTCTAGCTCTATATCTATCATCCTGTAGATGTGAAAGATTTGGAGGAAGCGGAATCGATAGGACTTGGCAAAGAATGAACGTGGGAGAGTGAGGAGTTAATGATAATTTTGAGGAGACCATTATACTGAAATGAAGTTTAAATTTTAATAAAGTTAAAGTTAAGTTTTTCACTTGGGTTCAAATAAAATCATCTTGACCAGTAAAAGGTGAGTAAGACACGGCTAGACAGCAGTTTGTCTGAAAAAGTTATGAGCATTTTTTTTCATAGATGGCAAATGAAAGCTCAGTCTGAGTCAAAGGTGTGAAAAGACAACCCAGAAGATATCACAATTTCAGACTGCTTTAAGAGGTGGAGCATTTGGGAGCAGGAAGGTGATTGTCCCATTCTACTTTGTACTGGTCAGACCATTTGCAAAGTGTGTTAAGGTTTCAGTACCATCTGTTAGCCAGAACACTGAGACTTTCCTAAGGAAGGCAGCCACGTTAATGAAGGACCATGGGTTCATGCTCTATGAAGTTTGTTTGAAAGACCCAGACCATCAGAAGGGAGAGTTATTAGCTCTGTTCTGCTTGGTCCCAGTACTCAGAACCCAGGAACCTGCAGGTCGAAATTTCTAAAAGGCTCATTTAGTCTTAATGAAAGGAACAATTATGTAATTAGTGCTTTCCAGGAGCAGCCTACACTGCCTTGGCAAGGATTTGTATCCCCTCCCTGAATACTTTCTACGAAAGGCCAGATAACTAATTTTTAGGTTTTTATAGAAGAGATTTATATTCAGTCTCTGAGGTTCCATACAACTCAGAATATTTCTGATTCCTGGAATCATCAGTAAAGATTTCATGACCTTCTTACAAATCACTTAACCCCAAAATGGGTGAGCCTATCTGAACAATGAAGGTGTTTATTGGGGTGAGATAATTTCTCTGATTCCTTTCAGCTTTAACTATGATTCATCCTCAGCCTATTACCAAGTGTCAATATCTACAAAGTCAATCTTATAAGTAAATTCTTGGGAAGTCTGGACACCAACCATTACCATCTTCTCAAATGATCTTGCATTTGTGCTTAAAGTTCCATCATTAGTCATTCCTTTGGATTAAGGATTCATGTTTTAAAAGGTGTAAATATTTCTTTAGGTTGATAAATTACATCTTATCACTTTGAGAAAAAGGAAGATATGGCCAGAGAGCTGGCCACAGAATCAGGAAGTTTCAGCTTTCAGGTTCCAAGACCTGACTGATCTGTATAGGCTATGTTACAATAATATCAAGTCAAATATTGCCCCAGGAAACATTCTAAGATTACAATTTATAGAGCAAGTAGTGATCTGCTCAGACAGAAGTATTACCTCACCAGGAGTTCCTTATAAGAAACCACAAGTTCATTTCCTTTAAAAAAAAATCCATCATTCACTAGACTTTGCCATCCCTCTATTCTCATTCAAATACCTAAAAAAATAATTGTCTGTACTTGTTAATTCTAATTCTCTCATTCCATTCACCTTTTGCCTTCATAGTAATCTGGCTTCCTATCTCATGTTGCAACTGAAACTGGTCTCCAGAATCATTAATTAATTAATTAATTAAGATCACTAAGTTTTCTGGCCCCTTTTTAATGAATAAAGTCAGGAAGGCCAGTTCAAATCCAAATTCAGACACTTATTAGCTGTGTGACCTTGGGTAAGTCACTTAACCCTATTTACCTCAGTTTATTTATAAAATGAGCTGGAAAAGGAAATGACAAACCATTCCACTATCTTTGTCAAGAAAACCCTCAAAATCCACAGAAAATTGGACAACTGAAAATGACTAAATAACAACAACAACAACAATGTGATTCTTTCTTGATCCTCAGCCTTCTTGACTGAAGCTTTCTACAGCATTTAACACTGTTGCCTACCTCTTCCTTCTCTGGGCTTTTCTCTTAAAACTTAGCTCAGCGCTATCAGTCTGAGTAGTCTTTCTCTGTCTCCTTTTGTTGGATCATAATATACAAACCTCACCCTATACTAGGCCCTCTTTTAATTTTTTTTCTCCATGCTCTCATTTGGTGACCTCATCAGCTTCCATGGATTCAGTTAGCATCTCAATGCAAGTGATTCTGAGGTTTATACTATCCAGCCCATTTCCTGCTCTTGAGCTCCAGTCTTGGTTCTCTAACTACTATCTTGCCTGGATATCCCATAGTTAATTCAGTATGTTCAAAAGAGAACTCATTATCTTTCTCTCTAAACACACTCTTGCTCTGAATTTCCTTATTTTTTGGAGGGTACCACCATCCTTCCAGTCATCCAGGCTCACAATCTTGGTATCTATTCTTATCTCCTCACTCATATTCAGAGACCATATACTGTCAGTTAATATTTCTGTTTCCCTAGTATCCCTCACATCCAATCCCTTCCCTCTACTCATATAATCAGCATCCTCGTTCAGGACATTTTTACCCCCATTTGGATTACTTAATTGGTCTCATTACCTCAATCTCTTCCCAATTCCAACCCATCATCAACACAGATGACAAAGTGATTTTCCTAAGGACAGTCCATGTCTCTCCCCAAATTCCAAGAACTCTGGTGGATCCCTCCTCATACACAGCAGGCTATCTCACTTCAATGTATTTCCCCTGGATGGATGGCTGTGGTGCATGACACACTGTCTCTCCATGAGTATATGGAATTCCTATTTCCTTAAGATTTAATTCAAGTGGTACCTTCAAGGAAGCATTTCCAAGTCTACACAGTAGCTAGTACCTTCCTTTCCATGGTTACATTGTATGTGTATACAATTACATTACATTACATGTGTATGTGTTATCTTTCATTAAAATGTAAGCTCCAATTTGGAACTATTCCCAAAAGGCTATTAAACTTTGATCCAATAATGTTTCTACTGGGCTTGTATCCCAAAGAGATCATAAAGGAGGGAAAGGGACCCACATGTGCAACAATGTTTGTGGCAACTCTTTTTGTAGCAAGAAACTGGGAAACTGAGTGGATGCCCATCAGTTGAAGAATGGATGAATAAGTTGTGGTATATGAATGTTTTGGAATATTATTGTTCTATAAGAAATGATTAGCAGGATGATTTTAGAGTGTCCTGTAGAGACTTACATGACCTGATGCTAAGTAAAATGAACAGAACCAGGAGATCATTGCCAACAAGAAGATTATATGATCATCAATTCTGATGGATGTGGCTCTTTCCAACAATGAGATGATTCAGGCCAGTTCCAATGATCTTGTGAAGGAGAGAGCCATCTACACCCAGAGAGAGGACTGTGGGAACAGAGTGTGGATCACAATATAGCATTTTCACTCTTTTTGTTATTTGCTTGCATTTTGTTTTTTCTCATTTTTTTCCTCTTTGATCTGATTTTTCTTGTGCAGCACAATAATTGTAGAAATATGTATAGAAGAATTGCACATATTGGATTATTTGCCATCTAGAGGAGGGGTTGGGAAAATTTGGAACCCAAGATTTTGCAAGGGTCAATATTGAAAAATTATCCATGCATATATTTTGAAATTAAAAAACTCTATAAAAAATATTTCAAGTAAAAAAATGTAAGCTCCATGAAGGTAGGACCTCGTTTGCTTTGTATCCTCCAAAGCATAAAACAGAATCTACAGCAAAATGGGTACTTAATAAATTCTTGTTAATTGCTTGAACTACTAAGACATGAAAGAGTTGGGATATATTGACTGTTGAAGTATTATACCCTTAAAATGAAATATTTATTTAGAAACACTAGAGTAGTGCCACATTTGGAGGAAGTTTGGTGTTTGGAAGCAGAGGACTTGGGTGTAAATTCTGGTTTTACCACTCTCAACAGTTTCCACATCTTTAAAATAAAAGAAGCAGACTAGATGGCCCTTAGAATTCCCTTCCACTCTTAATCTATGATCATACACCATGATGAAGGTAAAATGGAAATAGGACATAGGAAGATAGACCTGGAAGGTGGGATTTGGGCTGATCTTTGGAATTTTAGTACTAGTTGAAAAGTTCATTCTTCTACTACTTTTCTCCTATGCTCCCCACTTGTAAATCTGTGTCATTATTGAATTTTTAAATCAGGGGAAAAGGCACTATACTTGGTAAAAATATGAGAGATTAAAAAAAAATAACTGCCTTAATGAGAGGAGAAAAATGAACAAAATTCTAGGAGATCAGAGTTTGAATTCTGTTCTCTTTCAGCTTTCTCTGTCGGAGTTTTGTGGTGGATGATCTGAACCGTGTTGCTGTGTATGAACTCTTAGCAGATGCAAGGATCCAGTTGAAGGCACACTTTGCCCATTTTCTTCTGGTATGTGATTTACCTATTGTTTCCTTATTTCATAAAAAGAATATTAAGCAGTAAATAAAAGTGAGTAAGAACTAAATTATATGCAGCTAGGTGGTGAAAACACGAGTTCTAGATCTGGAATCAAGGAGAACTAAGTTCAAATTTGAGCTACTATACTAACTATTTGGATACCTCTGTCTTGCTTAGTTTTCTCAACTGTAAAATAGGGATTAGACTAGCATCTATCTTCTATGGGAATTATAAGGGAAAATTGAGATAAAATTTGTAAAAATACTTTGTAAATCTCAAGATGCCATATATCATTATTTAATTGGTTTCATTACCTCAATCCCTTCCAAATTCCAATCCATTAAAGAGACCCCATGTGCAAAAATGTTTGTGGCAGCCCTTTTTGTAGTGGCCAGAAACTGGAAACTGAGTGGATGCCCATCAATTGTAGAATGGCTAAATAAGTTATGATATATGAATGTTATGGAATATTATTGCTCTATAAGAAATGATCAGCAAGTTAATTTTAGAGAGACTTGGAGAGATTTACATGAACTAATGCTAAGTGAAATGAGCAGAACCAAGAGATCATCATACATGGTAACAACAAGATTATACAATGATCAAGTCTGATGGATGTGGCTCTCTTCAACAATGAGATGATTCAGGCTAGTTTCAGTGATCTTGTGATGAAGAGAGCCATCTATACCCAGAGAGAGGATTGTGGGAACTGAGTGTGGATGACAACACAGCATTTTCACTCTTTTTGTTATTGTTTGCTTGCATTTTGTTTTCTTTATCATTATTTTCCTTTTTGATATAATTTTTCTTGTGCAATAAGATAATTGTATAAATATGTATACATGTATTGGGTTTAACATATATTTTAACATGTTTTACATATATTGGATTACTTGCCATCTAGGGGAGGGGGAAAGGAGAAGGAGGAGAAAATTTGAAACACAAGGTTTTGAAAGGGTCAATGTTGAAAAATTATCCATGCATATGTTTTGAAAATAAAAAGTTTTAATAAAAAACAAAAAACAAATTCTAATCCATTCTCATCACAAATGCCAAAGCGATTTTTCTAAAGGGCAGTCATGTCACTCCCCCAATTCTATGAACTGTGGTGGATTCTTGTTGCTTATAGGATCCAACATAAACTCATTATTACTGGCTCAATACAATGTG
Organism: Sarcophilus harrisii; assembly: GCF_902635505.1. Lineage (NCBI taxonomy): Eukaryota > Metazoa > Chordata > Mammalia > Dasyuromorphia > Dasyuridae > Sarcophilus > Sarcophilus harrisii. The sequence continues at coordinate 491,141,617 of NC_045426.1, read as the reverse complement.
CTTCATATAAAGATAATAATAGTATTCATATATTGCTATAAGGTTTGCAGAGCATTTTACAAAAGTGACTTCATTTTATCCTGATTACTGTTGTAATCGGAATCTAACAAAGCGTGAACTGAGGCAGCTCTCTGAACAAGATTTATTAGCAGAGATTTGCTACTGCTCAATACATAGGCCAATGACTTGTCTCCATTAATACCAAAGACCCCTAAGAAAAAGGATAATTTCTCTTATATAGATTTTGAGAAGTAAGAATACAGAATAATACAGGATAGATGATATCATGGGATTAAAGACAATATGATTAGTTATAGAGCTGAAGGTGTAAGGAGCAACATGATTGATTGAAAGTTTGGTGATGAAGGTTAGCCACAAAACTCCCTCCCCATTTCTCTCATAAGATAAAAAGTACTCTTTGTTTGAGTCCAGGTGTGAGATTGTGGCTCAGACTTTTGTACAGTAAACCAGACATCCTTGAAGGATAGCTTGGTAGTAGAGATATCAGGCCCAATTCTCTTTCAGTTCACACATTTCCCAAGGTCAGCAAAATTCTTTGAAGTAGTAATAAATGTATTTTTAAAAATAACTCATTACAGGCTATTTGAACTTTGAGTTAAGTTCAGAGACAAAAAAACCTCCTACTTAAGCAGATATAGGACAAAATCAATTAATGTAAATAGGATCAATAAACAGGATCAATTTTAATCTCATTACAAGTCTGTTAGGGAGATGCTATTATTATCCCCATTTTATGGATAATGAAACTGAGAGACAAGGTGATTTGTCCAAAGTAACATAGCTCAAGCTAGTCAATGTCTATGGCTTTATTTGAACTCAGTAATTCCTGGCTCCAAGTCCAACACTATCCATTTGACCTTGGCAAGACACTCAATTGCTGATAAAGCTGATAAAATCACAGATCGAGAATAATAGTAGCAGCCAACTACATAGATTGACACTAAACACTCATATTTGGCAGAATTACCAAGATCCAATATGATATTTTCAGTATCATATTAAAAGAAGACAGCTTTTTTAGTGTTGAAAACAAAGAAAAATAAAGTCAATGGGATGGGGGTTGAGAGAATGTGAGGAGAGAGTGGTCAAGAACATTGACAATCTCTCAGGGAATAGGAGTTTTTCCAAAGGACCAGAAATTCCTTTTGATTCATCATTTAAAACATCCCGATTAAGAATTCTGCCTATACAATTCCAATAGACTTCGGATAGAAAATGCCATCACATCTAGAGAGAGAACTATAGAGATTGAATGTAGATTGAAGCATAGTACTTTCATTTTTTTTTTTTTTTGTTTTGTTTTCTTTCTCATGTTCCCTCCTCCTTAGTCTGATTTTGCTTGTGCAACATGACAAATATGGAAATATGTTTAAAATAATTGTACATATTTAACCTATATTGCTTGCTATCTTAGAAAGGGAGAAGGTAAGGGAGAGAGGAAGAAAAATTTGGAACTGAATGTGGAAAACTATTTTTGCATGCCTTTGAAAAAATAAAATATTATTGGGGAAAAAAAGAATTCTGTCCATAGTTGGATTGCCTGATCATTATATTCTAGAATGTTTGAGAATATTTCAAAGCAAACAAACAAACAAACAAAAAACACCATGAAGAAGTATTCTCCTTTACCACTCTCTAATGATCCAGAAGCCCCGAATTGGTAAGAATTACTGTCACTGTCCTCCTTGCTTGCTGGAGATGATTAGCTCTTCTACTGAGTTTTGATAAATGTATTTTAAGAAACCTTTTGGCTTACTTTGTAGTGAGAGAATTTTTTTTTTGGCTATTAAAAACCAATTGTTAAATTAAAATACAGGCTGTTCTTCTGTTTCCTCACTTAAGTAAGGCCCAGCCCTTATAAAAAGTCATGTCTGAAAGACATGACTGATTGATGAGATTGCCCTAACTCTCTGGGAACATGCTCCTAGATCTTGACAGGACTTCATCCAAGAGGAGACCTTACTTCTGTTTGGAGTGTAAACAGAATTCTGTCTGGATGACTTCTTGTGCTAAGGAGTACAGCCCCTAGTCCTTGTACCCTTTCATTAGAATTTAGAGTGACTGATAAAAAAGAAAATGAATCAGATTGGTCTGCATGAAGATGAATTCCCCTGTCCAGATTGCTGAAGGCAGCTATCATGATCAAGCCATATTCTCAGCAGCAGAATGTGAAGATTTTTAATTTACCTCCTTATTAAATGTCAACCAATCAGGGTTGATTTTTCACATGTCAAGCACATTCCCTTTCAAAATATTTTTAAGGCTTTCAGATTTCCCATGATTTTGTCTTTGGTTTTCTGAGAGAAATCATGGACCATCAATCACTTAGTCTAGTTAATAAATCGATCATTAATTACCCAGAACCTCTGCCTCTCAGGTTTTTCATTCATCACTGTTGCAATACTTGGGATACTGGGGGAAACTAAGAAATCTATTTGCTTCTCCCATCAGTCCCCCTCCCTCAGTTCATATATTTTGTTCTCATATTTTGGTGGTATGGAATCTTTCTTATGTGTTCATTTAATCTTATTATATTTGAAGAACTTTGAGAACTGTTCTTTTTAATATCTTGCCAATCTCAGCATTTAGTATGTTGTACTACATATAGTGAGCTTCCACTTAATAAATGAAGCCAACTGATTGACTTCTATTTCCCCATGACTATTAAAGTACAGTGAGTTCTTGATCCTGAAGGCATAGTTATAGTGTAGTGGAAAGAATGGTGTCCTGGAACTCAAATCCTGCCTCTGGCACTGATAAGCTATGTGATTCATAAGTGAATTAAGCACTTGGGCCAGTTATCAGGGATACAAGTACAAGTCATTTAACAACTCTGTGCCTCAATTTCTTTTTTTTTCTTTTTCTTTCTTTTCTTTCTTTTTTCTTACTTTCTTTTCTTTTCTTACTTTCCTTCCTTCCCTCCTTCCTCCCTCCTTCCCTCCCTCCCTCTCTCCCCTGAGACCAGGTTTGAACTCGGTCCTCCTGACTTCAAGTGCCTCAGTTTCTTAATCTATAAAATGAGCATTACAATACTTGTGGTAGCTACCTTCTAACTTTGTGAAGATCAAATGCTTTTCAAACCTAATATTTCAATGTAATTGTCAGGTACTATTATCTGCTCTAACAGAATAGAATAATACAGACATTAGACAGGGCTTTAAAATACCATAGTATTTACATCTAAGTTATTTTCATTTTAAGTGTATTGTTTAGTTGTTCAGTTGTAACTGACTCAATTTGGGGTTTTCTTGGTAAAGGTATTGGAATGATTTGCCATTTCCTTTTTCAGATCATTTTACAAATGAAGAAAATGAGTCAAACAGAGTTAAGTGACTTGCTCAGGATCACACAGCTAGTAATTGTCTGAGGCTAGATTTGAACTCAGGAAGATGAGTGTTCCTGACTCCAGGCCCAGAATTCTATCCACTACAACATCTTAACTGCCTTAACATTGTAAGCGTACCACCTTTATTTAATGTAGCTATGTTTTAATGTTTTGAGGATTCTTATGCAGCAAAGAAAATAATAAAACCATTCTAAAACTCATGGCTGTTGAGGTTCTCCATTCTAACTCATACATTCCCTATCTTCTGCATAATCCAGGGAATTAACTTCCCCATTTTTCCTACTAAGAAAAAGGACTAGTTCAAATCAGAGGCTTGGAACAGAAAAATAATGATTTTAGAATTTATTTTTTCTAGTTTTTGAAGTCTTGGGAATTAACTGTCTGGGGAATTGACTTCCTCATTTTTCCTACAAAGAAAAAAGATCAGATTAAATCAACGGGCTCTCTAGTTAAAACCTATGATTCATCCCCTACTTGGAGCAAGAAGGTAGGAGTTTTGAAGTTTATTTTTCTTAGTTCTTGGGAACTGGAGTCAACAAATGTATACTAGTTAAACAGTTTAGGCGACAATATCCATCAGAACTTGATAGTAAATTCTTCAGAGCTTGAGTAATCTGCCTATAAAATATTATAGATCCATTTCTCACTATCTTTTGGAGATCACCAAAGAATGATTAAAACATTGTTGAAAACAGAACAAATTTTAATTTTTCTAAAATAGTTCAAATATGATGCTGTTGAAAGATTCTTTTCTGTCCTGAAAGCATATCTTCCCTCTTTGATGCAATTATCTGCAACTTTTGTCTTGGAGAAGAAAAATTTGGATCTGTTATTGGTTTTCTCCAAAGATATTGTTAAATTTTCATTGGTTAGTTCTAGGATATTCATTTTTTGATGCAATCAGTACCTGTAAGGAACTTGTTTCAAAGGTTTAATATACAATAATTTAAAATACAAATATGTTTGTATTATTAAGTGACACTAGCCTACAGTTGGGCATGGGACTGAGGGAAGGATGAGAAGTTGAGTAGGTTTCTATTAGTTAACCAATAATTTGCTTACAACTGTGAGTTGAAGTGGCTATTTGGGATCTGGGGACTAGAGTGGAGTGAGAATGAAAATTGGATGAGTTTTGCTAGCTGACCAGCCAGGTGAGCAACTACCTGGTAGAAAGGAGCTAGGTGGTTTTGGAGAAGACAACAACAACAACAACAACAAAACCCAAAGTGTTGGAATACCAAAATATTAGGAATTTCCTTGATTCACCTTTTATCCATAACTTTTCTTGTTCCAACATTGTAACCTTAGACAAAATTAGTTGATTGCTCTAGGGTTTAGGTTCTTGTAAAGTAGGCGAGATTATTCCTAAGACTTCTAGCTCTAATTTTCTTCTGTTCTTCCTTAGGATTTCATCAAGTCTGTATATCCACTGTGCTACCTAGCTATCTGAAATACTTTATACTTATACCGAATATAATTGGGTTTCTACTTCCCGAAATAGACATTTCATTCTAGTCTTGGGTCAGTCTCCTCACTTGACTAGAAATATGTTTTTGTATATATCTTATCTCTCCCCTCATGGGATATTCTTTTTCTTCCTTTCATCCCCCTGTCAAGGTTTTCCATTAATCCCTCTTGCCTTGTGAAATCCAAACAATTTTTTTTCTCTTTATAAGAATACTGTAGGAGCCATTATGTTTATTCTATACCTGCCAATATATTCTTTTTATTCAACAGCTAAAGCTAATAAGGTTTTAATTTGTTATTCTTTCCCATCACTGACTTTTGCTTTGATTAATATCTATTATTGACCAAATCAGTCAGATATCTTGGTGATACAATAGGTAAAGAACTGGACTTGGAGTCAGGACTATGGTTCTACATGATAGATTCTTTTCAGACCTACAGCACTTAACGGATTTAATAGACTGAATCACACAATTGAACATCTAATTAAACATAATGAATTATGTTATTCTCTATTTCACATAGTTTTCTTATCACTCCCCCTCCCAAGTGAGTTGTTAATTGGATAACTGATTTATATTTCTGTGTCTTCCAGAGCACCCAACATGATGTGGGAGAATAATAGAATCATCAGTTTATAGCTAGAAGAAAGCTTAGATGTAACCTTGTCCAAACTCTTTACAGAAAATCCAAAGAGATTAAGTGACCCAAGTTTCATAGTTGTTTGAATTGGGATTCAAAAGAAGATTCTCAGACTCCCATTCTAATACTTCTCCCATCATCCTGTGGTGTTGTGCACTCTGACCAAATTCAGTTATTACCTGCTGATTGGCCTTATCTCATTGACCTCAACGTTTCACCTTCTAATCTACCCTGTATCATATTGTTGAACTAATCTTCCTAAAACATTATTTTCATCTTGTTTTTTCATTGTTTCAAAACTTATGAATAACAATTTCTTTCATAATAAAATTCTCCTTGCAAAAAACAAACAAACAAACAAACAACAGCAAAAAACAAACAAACAAACAAAAAATTGAGCACAGGCTCAGGACTCAAGAGGACCTGAATTTAAATTGGATCTCAGACACTTGACATAAGCAGTCACTTGGGCAAGTCACTTAACTCCAATTACTTCACCAAGATGATGATCATTGAAGCAAAATTCTTTTCTCTAGTGATAGCTGAATGGATTTTTCTCATCAGAACAGCACCATTCCAAACCTGCCTTCTCCATTAAACATGAAAATTGTCTTCTTGCAGATTCCATTGGAAATTTATTTTTAAAAATCCACCTCACCATGATTCATTGCTTTGGAATTTCATTACAAATACATCATTCACAAATTTTTTTTTCATTTTATAAGAATACAATAGGAGCCATTATGTTTACTCTATACTTGTCAATATATTCTTTTTATTCAACTGCTAAAGCTAATAAGGTTTTATTTTGTCATTCTTTCCCATCACTGACTTTTGCTTTGATTAATATCTATTATTGACCAAATCAGTAAGATAGCTTGGTGACACAATAGGTAAAGTACTGGACTTCGAGTCAGGAAGATACAAAAAGCAACAGGATTTTTAAAGCATAATTTCAAGTTTTATCATTAACCTGAAATCTGTTATCATTGTGAATAGGTTATAGTCTCCTCCCTCACTGGTCTGTATGCTCCACAAGATTATATTGCTTTTTTGAATAATAATAGCCTTTTATTTTTGAAAATACACACAGAGATAGTTTTCAACATTCACTCTTGCAAAACTTTGTGTTCCAAATTTTTCTCTCTTCCCCCCTCCCCTAAAAAGCAAGTAATCCAATATAGATAGATTAAATATGAAGCAACAGGATTTTAAATCTGCCCCCAGGAATGCATCCACTGTGTCACCTAGTTGCTCTCCCCCCATTATTATTATTACTAGTCTTTTATTAATGAAGGTAGGTCATATTTTTAAAATGTGAGTTACATAAACACTTAGATTTCTATTCTGTGCAGTTCTTATTTCCTTTTGGGGAACCATATTGGGTTGGGAGAATTGTGTTTTATTGATTAAAATATGTAAGAGAAGAATGTAAGCTTCTTGAGAGCAGAGACCAATTATATCTGTAGTACCTAGCAGGGCAAGGAAATAAAAATTTCAAGGCAAAAAAAAGAGTCGCAAATGGAAAAAAAATTAAAAAGCCCTAAGATAGAGAATGTGTTGAGTAAAAACTAGTTCTTTCTTTGAATGAAACTTTTGTGTTGCCTAAAAACTTATAAACTTTGAGTATCTTTTGTGTTACTTTCTTTCAATAGCACCAAATTTGTATTATACCAGTGGGAGAATTCTCTACAGAATATGTGAAACCCAGCATACACTGCATCGCCAGTTATGGGCAATTTGTTAATCAAAGGTATGTACTTCTTTCTCCTCTCTTTGACCTTTTCTAACGGGGAGAAGACTTGAACCCAAAAGTTGTGCCTAACAGGATGTTCCAATTCCTTTGTGACTGAAATATTACATTTGACTTCAGATATGATTATAGGCTATTTTGTTAAAGGTCAATGCTTGTTATAAAACAAAATCAGAAGCTTAATCTGTGCAGAATGCTCAGAAGGCCACAGACTCAAGAAGCAGAAACATCAGTGTTCAAGGGAAGTAGCATAGACTCAACACCCTAAGGACAGCAATCTCCAGTTCTATTCTGAGCTTCATTTGGCTCTGATTCATTCACTACATGACTGGTCAAGTCCTTTTATCTTCTCTTCATGTCTGAATTTTTCATTGCAAAAACTGAGATAATCATAGGCCCTCCTCAATTACCTAATGTATTTGTTTGGTGGGGTTGTAGGTTTATTTTTTGTGTGAATTTTTTTTGAATTTTCTTATTCAATTATGGAAGAAGATAATGGCTCTTTGTGTACAAGACCTAAGGGGAATTAGGGAGTACCTAATGGGAATCAGGGTATGAATCCAAAATAAATTAAATCCACTCTGCCTCTCCTCTGTTTCTTATCTATATATTTTCAAGAGATTTTTATATCATAATATTAATTATGTATTACAATTAAATAATTATTTCCACTGTCTATTTTTGCTTTTTGAAGTATGTTCCATCTGATTATCTCATTTGATCCTCATAACCACTAATAGGACAGCTAACTTTAGCTCCAGCCAGGGATGTTCCAGCCATTTTCATTTTAGCCCTCACCTGAAACTAAAAATCAGCTTTTTCTCCACATGCTGACCAATTGGACTGGTCAGATTGTGACTATAGGCCAACTTCACTGCTTTGGAGCAAAAAAAATTAGTCTCTTGGTCAGAACATTAAGATAGAAAATCAGTACAATTTGACAGACACCATGTGTCCCATGAAATCCTTGAGCCAGAGGCATAGGCTGTTGGAGCTGGACAAAGCCTCAAAGATCAGCTAGTCCTACCCTCCTCATTTTACAGGTAAGAAAGTTGAGGCTATGGAAGAAAAGAAAAATGCCTTTATTAAGCACCTACTATGTGCCACACTAAGTCCTTTATAAATATTTTCTCATTTGATTCTCAAAACCGCTCTGAAGTTGATGCTATTATTATCCCCATTTTATAGTTGAGGAAACAGAGGCAGGGAGAGGTGAAATGATTTGCCCAGCTAGTTAGTTTTAGAGGCTGGATTTGAACTCAGATGTTTCTGATTCCACTCTCAGCACTCTCTTCATTGTGCCATCTAGCTGCCAGGGAGCTAAAGCAAGCCTAAAGTCCCACAGCTCCTAAGTATTCAGAGACAGATCTCAAATTCAGATCTCCTGGCTCCAGGTGTGGCCTTCTTTTCCTGACACTGTGCCATCATTCTGTCGTCTGTGTCCTCTCTACTTCCTCCACTCTTTTGCCTGCCTGATACAGTGCTGTAAATAACAGCACAGCAGAGTGGAAACAGTCCTGAGCTTAAAATCAGGAGGTTGGAGTTTTGCAGTGTGACCTTAGCCAAAAAAACTGAACCTCTCTGAAGCTCATTTTCCTTCTCGACAAAACTGGGATCATAAGAACTGTCCTGCCTGCTTCATGGGGTTGGGATGGGGACTGAGAGTGCTCTATACACTGCAATTGCAAGGTAGTGTCTCTAAGAGCTGTTGACTGACACTTCTTTGTGTTTTCCTTTTGTCTAAAAGTAATGCATGGTTTACCCTTTCCTTCAGAAAAAGAATTATTTTAAAATTCTATTTTTAGTTCCTCCTGTGTCCTTTTAGCACATGAAACTCCTCCAAGAGCATTAGTTTTGGATGCACTAAGTGGTGGAATGAGTCCCGTTGTGCCCCCGGATCCTTCACCTTTAGAATCTGTGTTCCAGGGCATCGTCCTGAAGTCGCCACAGGTAGGTAACTTATTTCTAGTGGATAAACTCTCTTCTTGAATATAGTTTCCAAAAAGTCAGGCCCTGTAAAGGCTTCCTTGTCTATTCCAGCTTAAAGTGAATTCTCTTTTTTTTTATACAAGGCACTGTGAGCTAGCGCTCTCGCTCTCGCACGCTCTCTCTCTCTCTCTCGCTCTCTCTCTCTCTCTCTCTCTCTCTCTCTCTCTCTTATTTGTCTATTAAAATATTCCTGCCTTTTCTTACTACATTTCTAGGTGAGCCTAGATTTTCTTCACATATGTTAACAAAAAGAATATATTGTAAGAGATTGAAAGCAGAAGTGGATATGAGAATCTATTCTTAAACCAGACGTGAAAGAGGATTGCAAAAATTTATAAAATAATGCCATTCTTCTCACTAAATTATTTCTCACTAAAATGTAGTAGGTTTTTTTAAATCTTCAAATATAATTAATTTATTATTGTTATTTTTTAATGAATAAATAATTGTTTTAAAAATTAAAAAATTAAAAATTTTTTAATATGGTTACTATACATAACACACATTAACCAAAGCTCTTTGGGGGTTCTTGGTTATTTTTTAAGAGTTATATAAAAGAGTCCTGAGAGCAAATAGTTTGAGAACTACTACATTGGAGGTAATGGAAGAACACAATGGAGGAACAATGGAGGTCAGATTTGAGATAATCTTGAAAACTATATAGGGAGGATGGAATAGTGAGGAAAGAGACCAAAAGTAGGTAAATGAGTTAGGGGAACATTGAAGAAGTCCAGTCAAGCAGTGATAAAGAAACTAGGATAGGGTATAGTTGTTTGTGTGGATGAAAAGAAGGGTTTAAATAGAAGGGCTAGATGAAGATACAACTTGGTAAACAGAATAGGGATGTCCCTTTGGAGTTAGAAGGACTCAAGTTCACAAGAGAACATTGTATACAGTAACAACAAGATTATGTGATGATCAACTATGATAGATTTGGCTCTTTTCAACAATGAGGTGATTAAGTGCCATCTGCATTCAGGGAGAGAACTATGGAGAGTGGATGTGGATCAAAGCATAGAGTTTTCACCTTTTGTTGTTGTTGTTTGTTTGCTTTTTTGTGTTTTTTCCCTTTTTGATCTGATTTTTTATTTTTGCACAGCATAACAAATATGAAAGAATTGCATATGTTTAACTTATATCAGATTGCTTGCTGATTTGGGGAGGGAGGAGAAGGGAGGAGACAGAGAAAAATTTGGAATACCAGGTTTTGAAAACCATCTTGGAAAAATAAAATACTAATAAAATTCAACAAAAGAAACTAATCAATTAATTAAGAAAAGAAAGACCCAGGTTCAAATCTCTGAGTATTAGCTTTGTGACAAAGAGTAAAGAGTTTTAATCTATCTGATCCCTGAATTTCCTCACACTTCCTAGAGTGCTAATAATTCTTTTATTGTATGTTGTTGTTCAGTTTTTCACTAGTGTCTTACTCTCTGTGGCCTTTTGGATTGTAGCATGTCAGGCCCTTCTATCCTTCACTGTCTCTCTTGGTCTGTCCAAATTCATGTTTGTTGCTTCCATAACATTATCTGTCTTATCCTCTGCCATCCTCTTTTTCTTTTGCCTTCAGTATTTCCCAACATCAGGGTCTATTCATGAGTCTCATCCTCTCCTTAAGTGGCCAAAGTATTTAAACTTCAGGTTCAGTATTTGATTTTCCAGTGCATAGACTAATTTTTTTTGGTATTGACTAATATGATCTCCTTGCTGTCAAAAATTAGATTTATTTGAAGGCTCCAATGATCTCGTATATTTAAAGTGATATGTAACTCTTAGAGTCCCACATAAATGTCAGTTGTTATTGTGGAAATAGACTAACCAAGGCTTGATAACAGGTTGTATTTTGATGGTTTGAGGGAGATAGAAGGACTGAGATTATAAACTACCCCATGAGGTCTCTGTTTTGTAAATCTTGATTACCATTACATTTTTCCCATATTTATTTCTTCCCTATCCTTCCCCCCGCCTAGATTTTAGAGTTTAAACCTGGTATTAGACTTGTCTGAATACCTGTAGCACTCAGCACAGTGCTTTGCATGAAGTAAGTCCTTGATAAATGATTACATTAAAATTGATTAAGTAGGACATATGCTTAAAGAATGACATGCACTAAAATTATTTAAAAGGTTCTCAGTAGGTTAAGATACCAGAATTTTTATATCATTGTATTGCCATACATTTCTTTTTCTAAAGTCCTACCAATGCCTCCTTATTGAGAAGAGTTGACCCTTGAAGGTCTGCCTAAAAGCTCTGACTCTGGCAGGGTCCGTTACTAAGCTGGGAGACTCTGAGTGTGAACAAACTAAAGGGCTATCTGTCTCTATCTGAGGATGAGTTCAGAGAAGCCATTACCACATTGACCATTAGCTGATGACTTTAGCTGCAGAAACTATCACAGACTGGGATGTGGAGTCTGATGGTTTCCAAAGCCCTATACACTTTAAATTGAATTTGCATTATTAACATTTTCTCCATGGCTTTCTTAATTCTAGAACAGAGTTGCCAAATTCGCAAGTGTGGAAATGTTTACCAAAATAAATTACAACACAACAAAGATAACATTGATTTGTGACTTTCTAAGTCAATATGCAGTCCTCACAGATCCATTTCTGTTTGAGTTTCTGGTCTAGAATTTAGATAATCAACAATCAATGAATCAAGACTTTGTCAACTTCTGAGCTATAAATGTTCATATTGGCAGCTTGTTGGTACTTGGCAGGTGTGAGTGAAGTAAGAATCCTGCAGAAGTGAGGCAGAAGGCCTCGGTTATACAATAACCAGGGGCTGGGAGTCAGGAAAACATCCAATCTCAGACACTTGTTGTGTGACTCTAGGCAAATTACCTAATCCTGTTTGCCTCAGTTTCCTCATCTGTAACATAAGTAGGAGAAAGAAATGGCAAGCCACTCTAGTATCTTTGCCAAGGAAACCTCAAAAGGGATTATAAAAAGTCAGATATGAGACTGAACTCACACAACAATAACAAATGGTCACACAGAAAATTTCACAGTTGGTGTTTGTGAGCCTTTCTACTAAATTGTGCTCTGTGGAGCTCCAGGAGGAACCCTCACTATTGAGAGCACAGATTCTTTAATTTTTGCATTAAACTTTGGACTCAAGGATTTCCCTTGAGGGCAGGAAATGTTTCATTTTTGTCTTTTTTGTCCCTAGTACCTTACACGAGACTTGTACATTTCAAGATTCTGGTCATACAACACTTTCTATAGGAAGCCTTTCCTGATCCCCTTAGCTGCTAATGCTCTCCCTCCCTCAACCACCTTGTATTTGTTTTGCTTTCATTCTCCCTCTATATGTTATTACCCTCACTAGAATGTAAGTTCCTTGAGAACAGAGATTTCTTGTCTGTTTTGCCAATACCTGGCACTCAGTAGGCTCTTAAATGTTTTTGATTAATTGATTCAATTAAATCTACAGTAGCTGTTAGACTTGAGAATTTCTTTTTTTTCTTTTTTTTTTTTTTTTTTGCCTTTTCCCCTCCTAGAATCAAGTTACCTTGAATGGAAGAGTGCCACATCTGGGTCAATATGTCTTCATTGTCCATTTTTGTCAGCCAGATCATCCCTCATTTCCTGCACAGGTGGTTGTAGAGGGAGGGCATCTGTGGTCAGGTGAGCTTCTATGTTTGTTTCCAGCACTGCAGGCTTCTCATTTCTTGTCAAGACTTTAAGTGAGGGATTCTATGGGTTCAGTTACTTTTTCTATGGACTTCCAGAGGTTGTTGTAAAGTCCTAGTTTTATGTAAGCTGTAGTTCTGCTCAACCAACTGGAGTCATGCAGACATCTTAAATTCAGCATATCCAAAAAAGAGCTCCATGTTTTTCCTTTCAATCTTAACACTTTTCTGAAATTCTCTGTAACTATCAAGAGCATGAACATCCTCCAGCCAACTGGTTTGTCACCTCAGGGTTATTCTTGTCATTTTATTCTTATTATATTTTTAAATTAGATCTTTTGCCACTTATTTTCTCTCCCCTTGCTATATTGCTTTAACCCACCCCTTATTTAAAAAGAAAAAAACAAAACCCTTGTAGCAAATCTATATAATCAAGCAAAATAAATTCCCAATTTGACCATATCCAAAAAGTCTTTCATTCTGCCCAATTTGACCATATCCAAAAAGTCTTTCATTCTGCATCTTGAGTCCATTACCTTTGTATCAGGAGGTGGATAACAGCTTTTTTCATTGGTCCTCTAGAATTGAATTTTGTGCTAACATTGATATTAAGTCTTTCTAAGGGATTTGACTTTAAAATCTTATTATAATATGAATATTATAATATAAATTGTTCATCTATTTCTGCTTACTTCCCTCTGCATCAGCTTCTACAAGTTTTCCTAGGTTTCTCTGAAACCTTCCTTTTAATTATTTCTTCTGGTACAATAGTATTCCATCATGTGTATATGCTGACTTGTTCAACCATTCCCCAACTGACCATCAGCCCTCAGTTCTAGTTCTTTGCTATTATAAAAAGAGCCATCATAGATATTTTTACACATGTATCTCCTTTTCCTCCTTCTTTGATATCTTTGAGATTTGGACCTAATTGTTTGACTCTTCACTTTCACTCCCTTCCTTGGTCACTTCCCCTTCTCCCCATTGCTCTTTTTTTTTACCCCATTCTTCATTCTTACTTCACCCACACTTGCCAAATTTTGTCCTATCTGCACTATATCTTTCATAATCTCCTTTTCTGTTCTCACCCAGATACCACCCTCATCATTTCTCACCTGGACACAATTGCTTCTACATTAGTCTCTTTACCTCAATCCTCTCCCAATTCCAAATCCTTCATATACCTGTCAAAATGATTTTCCTAAAGAGCTCAACCCTGTCAATACTTATTGAACTCCAATGGCTCCCTGTTACCTCCCAGGTCAAATATAAAATCTTAGAGTTTTTTTTTAAAAAACTCTTTACAACTTGTACCTTTCCCACCTTTAAAATTTTCTTATACTCTTCCCCTTTTCCATGTAGTCCACAGTCCAGTGACAGTGGCCATCTTGCACCTAACTCTCAGTTTCTTGCCTTTTCCATCTATTCCTAAAGGCCGCTCTCTTCTCACCCCATCCTCCTCATTGATTTGCTGGTTTACTTTAAAGCTTAGTTCTGCAGAAGACTTCAGTTTTACAATAACCCTGACACTGTTGGTACATTCTCTCTGCTATTACTTTTCATTTACACTGTATATATTTTGTTATTTACAGTTTTCTGCACTGATCTCCTCTAATTCAAATGTGAGCTTGTTTAAGGGAGTGGTTTTTGTCTTTCTTTTTTTCCTTGCATTTAGCATGTAATAAGTAGTGCCTGGAATGTAGAAAGCACTTAATTAATGCTTGTGGATTGACTGGCTTCATGATGTGGAAGAAATCTGGATAGCATGCTTATTAAACTTGGACATAAATCAATCCCTGTCTTCCATCAAGATGCTACAGGAAACATTTCCTGATTGCCCCAGCTTTTCCCTCCACAATTAAAATACTTTCTCCTCTTCAGTTACCTTGTACCTACTTTTTATGAATCTTACATATGCTTATATATATATATATATGCAGTTTGACAATAAGTTAAGACTTACTCTTTGCAAATTGCCTCCATCATCAAAGTTCTTTAAAGGCAGCAACTGGTCTTACTTTTTTGGGGGAGGAGTATGCTAATCTTCCAGCAGTGTAGTTCTCGGCATGAAATAGGTGCTTGAAAAATGCTTATTGATTTAATTGATTCCATTTCATACAGGTTCTTTCAGTGCCTATTTCTGTCCTCAAGTATTTGGCTGCCGGAACTTAGTAATTGCAGAGAGCCAGACTAACCTGGACCTCAGTGAACCAGAGTTCTCAGTGACTATAAAGGTTCCGGATGGAAAATCCTTGATGCTGGTATGTTCAGTTTATTTTTCTCCAAGTTTCCTCCTTCTTCATTTGTCTGTGGTCTATCACTATTTGGTTATTTTTTTAAATTATGTTTTGCATAATTTCACTTGTACCTTCTTAATGGGTAGTGGGGCTAGGGAAAAAGAGAGAAGGTCTGCAACTCAAAGTTTTAAAAACAAATGTAAAAAATGGTTTTACTTGTAACTGGGGAAAATAAAAATATTAAATATTTAATAATAAATTATATTTTAATAGAACAATTCAAGGCATAATATAGATAATTTTAAAAGTTTATAAACCTTTGTGTTGTAAGTTTTTTAACCTAACATTTTAGACATATATCAAACATGATATTATGTACATGCTTGACATATGTGTGTACATGTATTAATTACACACAGTCACATATTACAAGTGTGACTGGCTATATCTTCACCTGGATATGCTATTTATCCAACATATCCCAGACCAAGCTTATGATATTATTCAGGATTTTTCAATCACATCCAACTTTTTTACCCTATTTGGCATTTTTTAAAAGCAAAGATATTGGAGTGGTTTGTCATTTCCTTTCTGGCCCATTTTACAGATGGGCCAACAGTTAAGTAACTTATCTAAGGTCAAAAAGCTAATAAGTGTCTGAAGCCAGATGAGTTTTCCTGACTCCAGGCCCTGCACTCTATCCACTGTGCTATCTAGCTGTTAGTCAGTCTATATAAATATTAGTTATTCATCTTAAGACACACCTTTTCCTGTAACAATGATAGTCGTGATTCCATTCTGTTTCCAAAACTGGAAATCAAGAGAATAAGAAGAAATGTGTTCAGGAAGGTAAAAGATGAAAAGATAGTCAGGGGACATGCTGAAATATGGCTAGAACCAGCCTAAATAGAGTGAGCCATGAGAAGCACTTACCAATGAGGATAGAGGCAGGGTAAGGTTGGAGTAGGGATGGAGGTTGTGGGGCTAAAGGATCAAGTTTTTCAGAGCAAGTTCTCTGGGATAGAGAATGCATTCATTGAGTAGATAGGACTCTAGTGTTCAGCCAAACTCATTTTCTCTTCCCTGAATACACCCTCCATCTCTTTGTTCATATTTTTTCCCTATATCTAGAATGTGGTTATTAAGATTCTCTGGGGTCAAAAGTCACCCTGCAACAATGCTTTAGTTTTTAAAAGTTGGCTTTAGTTTTTAATAAATATTACAACAATTTTAAAATTAGAACAGGCTCATTTAATTAATTAATTATAAAGTAATTGAGGTTAAGTGTCTTGCCCAGGATCACACAGCTAAAAATTGTTAATTGTCTGAAATCACATTTGAACTCAGGTCCTCCTGACTCCAGGACCAGTGCTCTATTCACTGTGCCACCTAGCTGTCCCTGTAATTTACTTTTAATGTTTTTACTTATAATTTAAGGTCAAGATATAAAAACATCAACTTACCCTTCTCTCAGTACTGATGTAACATTTTGCAGGGATAATGTCTGAGAACAAATACAAATGTTCTCTTTTATAGGGACAAAATGTATAACGGTATTGGAAATGGAAATGGAAAGAATGATGTTTTAATGAGAGGGATCACCTTCAGAGAAGCATCCCATTAATAATAGGGAAAACTGTTCTGTTTGGGGAGGAGAAGAGGGATATTAAGGTGACTGAGTCACTTTTATTTTCTTATCCTTTTAATATAGACATACACTACTTACCAAAAAGCAGGATGTATTTTAAAGGGAATTTAATCTCATAGTGTATTGTTAAGCATATTTCATAATCTTCCTCATTGCTAAAGGAAATCTTGGTTTGAGTTCCTGACTCTGATACTTGTTAATTGTATAATTTAAAATCTCAGCTCAGTTTCCTCATCAGTGAAATGGGGGAAGGGAGGAAAGAGCAAGATTACTTTCATTGGGTACACAGGGTTGTTAAGGAGGAAATTTCTTTATAAGCCTTAAAGTATTATATAAATGAGAATTAATTGTTCTTATAATCCTGACCTCACTGAGTAGATACTGATGTCTATCTTGTTGTTGTTTTTAGGGCCATGTCCTAGTTGTTCCAGCAGAGAACTATGGCTACCACATGCTTCACAAGAAAACAGTGGACAAATCATTTGATTTTATCAATAATTGTGGAGGAAACAGTTTTTATATTGAGTAGGTATCACTTTGAGAATAACTCATAGTTGGGGGGAAGTCTATAAGTCTTGAAAATTTGAATCTTCTACACATATACAATCTAAAGTGAAATTGCTATCTGAATGGTATTATGCCCTTGAATCACCTCCCCTCCCTGCTGCTCTCCTATCAATGGCAGCTGAGCCAAAATTGAAATGACAAATCTGGAAGCTTTGGTGAGCATGTTTTTTCCCTGAATTGACCAATTTGCTAAATTGACCTCTCAGGATGCCCATCTGTGCAAATTTGTCATTGATGCTTTTGAATCACTGATGTGGCAGCAGTTAATGGGGATGGTTTTTGAGAAGCAGTACAAAGAATAACACAGTGTTATTTGCCTTTTTCTTAGCCCTCTGACATCATCGAAATTCTGTAAGGATTCTGCCCGCTCCCTGGCTGCCTTCTATAACAATGGAGCCTTACCTTGTGATTGTCACGGGGTGGGAGCTGTCAGCCCTACCTGTGACCCAGAGGGGGGACAGTGCCAGTGCCGACCCAATGTCATTGGTCGTCAGTGTACCCGATGTCAAACTGGCTACTATGGTTTTCCATTCTGCAAATGTGAGTTCCTGTTCCAGAAGGCCTGGGGTGCTTTCATTCTTCCCTCAGCTAAATGGCTTTTCCAATTCTTTGTTTATTTTGAAGGTAGATATGTGTGACTCATGCTACGCAATCAGTGCTGCCAGGAGGGAAAAGGAGGAACACGAATGGTCTTAAACACCAAATGTCTTAGAAACCTTAGTTCAGCTTTGTTCACAAAACAAAGAAATTTCAGTTCAGGTAGTGAAGAATTGCTACATTTAAAACATTCAAGAGACAAAATTTCAGAGTAATTTAATCATTTTATTAATAAATCCAGCATGTTTTTTTTTTAAATAAAAGGATGGTCATATGGCCGTCACTCTTAGACCGAAGAACTGTAATGGCAGGAGGATAACAGTTTATATGCCCTTGGAAAAGCAAGTATTCCTCAGGGTGGCAATCAACTCTGGTTAATAATTAATGAAAAAATTAATATTATAATGAGAGGCTGAACTGTATTATAATGAGTGTCTTGGGATATGTGAGTTGGAGCACCCAAATCTTGTTCAAAGAGACTAATTAATATCCAAATCACCTGTCTGAGAAAAAGGGAGAATCAACATTTTTTCAGACCTGTCTGAGCAAACATAGTGAACAGGAATGTACCCATTAGTCCAAACTTAGAGTTTATTTTTATTGTCTTTGATTATATCTCAGCCATGCTGGCTGGCTAAGTCTTTTAGAAAAATATCCCATACCAGTTGATTTCTGGATGAGAAAGTAAAAAGGGGGAAAATTTTTGGTTCCAATACAATCATTAGTTATTAAATACAAGGGAGAAATGCTCATTTCTCTCATAAGTAAATAATAGCAGTTATATAATAGGGCTGATATTTAGAGCTGGAAAGGATCTTGGATGTCATCTAGTTCAATCCCCCTGAGACCTACACTACTGAGCGTGTATCCCAAAATGATCCCCAAAAAGATCATAAAAGAGGGAAAATAACTCATATGTGCAAAAATGGTTGTAGCAGCTCTTTTGTGACAATAAGGAATTGGAAATTGAATGGATGCCCATCAGTTAGGGCATGGCTGAATAAATTATAGTATATGAATGTAATGGAACACTATAATGCTATAAGAAATGATGAACAGGGTGATTCAGAAAAGCCTTAGAAAGACTTACATGAAATGTGCTTAGTGAAGTGAACAGAACCAAGAGAACATCATACATAATAATAGCAATAGTCTGTGATGATCAACTATGATCATCTTCTCACTCTTCTCAGCAATACAGTGATCCAAGACAATTCCAATAGACATGGCATGAAAAATACTATCCTTATCTAGAGAGAGAGAATTATGGAGACTAAATGTGGATCAAAGCATACTGTTTATTTTCACCTTTTTTAATTTGCTTTTTTTCTTGTGTTTTTTTCTTTTTGTTCTGATTTTTCTTTCACAACATCACTAATATGGAAACATGTTTAAAATGATTGTATGTGTGTATGTAAGTAATCTCATGAGATATGTTTGCTGGGTAGATGTGGGGGGAAGTAAGAAAAGGAGGAAGAAAAAAATTGAAACTGAAAATCTTACAGAAATGAATGTTGAAAACTATGTAATCGGAAAAATACTATTGAGAAAAAAAGAAACTAAGATCTAGAGATGAAGTGCTTTGTAAAGAACAAAGCTGGAATGAAATGAGGATGCTAGCATCTCTTAGGTCAATTTTATCTCTGATCTCTGATCTAGTTCTAAGATGATGAGAAATCAGGTAGAAAACTCAGGAGAAGCCCTGGTTTCAAAGCCCAGATCTCTTTCCTGTGGTCCTAGAAATGTCAACTACTATGTTTCTTGTTATCCAAAATTAAGACCACTGCCTAGAGATCAGAGTTATGGTAGTATGAGGAATGTTTAGGAGAGGCAAAAGGCTCCTGAATGGAAGTCATACTCCTGAATTGATAGCATCACTACTACCATGTTACGTGCACATTGATGAATGAATGAGAGGGAAATCCTATTCTCTCTTAGAATTCTGGTACAAAATGACATCCTTGTGATGAAAAATAACTGTAGTCTAGGTGATCTAGTCCAACTCTCATTTTACAGATGAGGAAACTATGGCTTATAAAATGGGTTACATGGCTCGCTTAGTCATATAAGTGATGGAATTCAGACCCAAGACTTTTATTTCTAAAGCTTTACTTTTTCTATAAACTAATTGTGGCTTGCCTCTGGGATCACTTATAACCATTGAGTCCCAATTGTTAATGAGAGAGGCAGCTTTTTGTATGACATGGACTGTTACAAAAGAATTGAAAATAATGTGATCAGTGAGGCTGCTGAGAAACATGGTTTCTGGGGAACAGGGACCTTCTTGAGAATATCCACAGAACGTGATTCCTTGAGCATAAGGCAAAGTCTTTTGTCCATTAGGTCTCTTTGAAACATTTATTTTAGTTACACAGACCTGGGAGAGAGTGACCTAAATAGGGCACAATAAAATAAGGTTGTCCCACTGAAATAAGTGTATTTGTCTCCTGACTAGTGTGCCACTGTGGTCAGCGCCTTTGTGATGAGATGACTGGAAAATGCATCTGCCCCCCTCGCACAGTCAAGCCTCAATGTGAAGTATGTGAGAAGCAGTCCTTCAGTTACCACCCATTGGTTGGGTGCAAAGGCTGCAATTGCTCCAGGATCGGGGCTATAAGTGCCCCAGCCCCAGAGTGTGACAGAAACAGTGGACAGTGCAGGTAAGTTACCCTAAGTGACACATAACCAAAGAGATGAAGTTTCTCTCCAGATGTTTGTCATTAATATTGAACATTTCTTATGTAGTAGTGGAACATTGGGCACCATATTTACTTCATAGAGTCAGTTTGATAATTATGGGAAATAATAATTATTTGCCTATGTTACAGCAAAATTCAGCTTTCTCTTCATTCTTAGCTCAGACCTAGGATCATAGAATGTACCCAGTAGTGTGCTAAACATAGTGCCTAGCACAGAGTAGGCATTTAACAAATGTTTATTGATTGATTAATTGATCAGTTCTGTGCCTTTGTGATAAATATTTGTTTTACTTTCCACAGAGAATATGTTTTCTTAAATAATCTGTCAGAAGTATGATTTGGTAGTGACTGCAAATCTCCCAAAGATATTCTGAAGAATAAAAGAAAGTCTACTTGTAGGTAGCTTATGGTTTTAAAGTAAGTTAAGATGGATGAACATGAAGTTAAAACCATATAGTTCTAACAATATTCTGACATTCTTTATGGAAATAGAAGAAAAAAATGACTTTGTGTTTTTAAGATTCAGAGTATACTTCAGTCTTATTAATCAAATCAAACTTTTGTTGTTGTGGAGGTTTTTTCAGTTTAGAGTTTAGAGTTTAGAGGTTTAGCTAAGGGGGCGCCAACAGGGTCAGATCACTTAGCTGGGAAATATCAGATCTGATTTTAATAAAATCCATCCCATTTCCACTAGGCCATACTGCCTTTTGTCCTATATGATTATATCTCCTATTTAGCAAAGAAGGAAGATCCCTCATTTGCTTTTCTCTTTACTTAAGGATATTTCTTTGCATCTATCCTCTACTTTTCCAATGCTCAGAGGAAAAAGTGTAGATATTTTATTGTCTCAAAGGATAACACTTCTATCTCTGATCTTCAACACTCCATTCTTTTCTACCTTCATTTTGCTCCATCACTTACCTCTGTCTATGGTATATTCAAGTCATTCTTCTAATGGCAGCTTTTCTTCTTCCTTCAAATATGATAGAAGTTGGATCAGATGAATTTAAAGACCCCTTTTTATGAGATTTCATCGTTCTATGATTCAGTTGCTTGAATCTCTCCATATTTATAAAAAAATCTCTTGAGAGGGAAGTAGCAAAAAATTGTAGAAGAAACTCCTAAAGTTAGTTGTGCAGACCTTTTGCACTTCTATGTATAGACTGCTATGATTAATTGATCAGGATGCATGTCTGAAACAAAGATCTAGAGTGACCCCCCAAAATGATCAAAAGAGTAGTACAGTACATGGTAGATTAGCTTTATATTAAGGGGAAGGGGAAATACCACAAAAGAAAAGACTATGGAAATCAGGAATTTCAAAATCCTTTTATTCCCCTTGACATCCTGAGTACTGTTATTGTTACTGTTGCTGATGTTTTAAGAGGTATTTCAAGAGTTGTTTTAAAAGGAGACATTAGCACAACTAAAAGAGACATTTAACTCAGTCTGTTTTAAGAAAACCTTCAACAGTAACTTCAATCCCCTATTGAACCTTTGGTAAAGATTGATTCAAAGATGTCATGTTTCCTGTGAAAATAAAGCTCTGTAGTGAGCTGGCTTACAAAGAAACAGAGATCTGACCCGAAAGTTGGAAGACTGTGATAATAAATGAAAAGACAGTTGCCTTTCCCTTTTGGAAAAACAAACAGAGGGAATAGATCTTTCATTTGACACTGGTTAGTTAGAAGTGGAAAAAGAAAGCCCAGCAATAGCAAACATTCAAAGTGAAGATTGAGTCATTAAAGCTCTCTGCATACCAAAGGACATTACTGCAAGGTCTTTTGATCACAGGTGATGAAAGACAAGATACCAAAAAGAAAGCAGGGCTCCTGGGAGCTTTGAAATGCCAACATAAGCATGTCATGACATTTCAAGGTGTAGTATAGGAGAGGAAAAGAGAGAGAGAGAGAGAGAGAGAGAGAGAGAGACAGAGAGAGAGAGAGAGAGAGAGAGAGAGAGAGAGAGAGAGAGAGAGAGAGAGAGAGAGAGAGAGAGAGAGAGAATGTGAAGAAAAATTATGTTTTGTATTTCACATGATGTTCTCTGCATATAAGTTAAATAAGGTAATAATAAATAGCCTTGTCTTATTCCTTTTCCAATCTTAAACCAATCAGCTGTTCCATATTTTGTTCTAACTGTTGTTTCTTGGCCCAAATATAGGGTTCTCAGGAAACATCTCTTTGAGGACTTTTGTTGTCAAAGGCTTTAGTCTAGTCAATGAAGCAGAAGATGCTTCTCTGGAGCTCTCTTACCTTCTCCATAATCCATCAAATGTTCGCAGTTTGGTTTCTAGTTCTTCTGCCTCTTTGCTTTTCCAGTTAATTTTTGGTTTGCATATTACTGAAATCTACTTTGCAGAATAGCATTGCTGGCATGTGAAATGATATGAATAATTTTAGGCATCATTCTTCTTTAGAATCAGGACATAAATTGGTCTTTTCCAATCCACTGACCATTGTTAAGTTTTCCAAATTTGCTGGCATATCAAGTGCAAACTTTTAACATTATCTTTGAGGGTTTTAAATAGCTCTATTGGAATTCCATCACCTTCACTAGCCTTATTGTTAGCAATACTTCCTAAGGCTTACTTGATTTCATTCTCCAAATTGTTTGGCTCTAGATCAGTAACCACACTATTATGGTTTCAGTGATGATAAGGTCTTTCTTGCATGATTCTTCTGTATATTCTTGTCACCTTTTCTTACTCTCTTCTACTTCTGTTAAATTCCTCACATTTTTGCTTTCTATCATGTTCATTTTTGCAAGGAACATTCTTTTAATATCTCTAATTTTCTTGAAGAGATTTTTTTGTCTTTCTCATTCTATTTTTTTTTGCATTGTTCATTTAAAAAAAACCTTATCCCTCCTTACTATTCTTTAGAATTTTCCATTCAATTGGATATATCTTTCCCTTTCCTCTTTTCCTTTCTTTTTTCTCTTTTTCTCAACTCTTTGTTAAGCCTCATCAAACAGTCAGTCAGTTTCTCTTTTTTATTTTTTTTTTTAAAACAGAAGCAAGCATAGCTAGGTAAAAAATAGGAGTAATGATGACAGATTTGTCACTAATCTGATTATCTTGTTTAGAGGAAGCTTGAAATAATGTGTATATCATTTGGACACTCTGACCAGTGTTTATTGAACTTCAAATCAGGATTACAAACCTGACTTTGTAACCTTGCCTCACAATCAGCTATGTGACTCTGGGCAAGATGCTCTCTCAACCTCAGTTTCTTTATCTGAAAAGGGGATAACAACAGCACAACTATCAAAGGAGTTGTAAGTATGAAATGAGATATTTATAAAGGGCTTTGCAAACCTTCAAGTGCTATGTGAGCATTAGCTATTACTAGATTCTTTTTACTTTTCTCAAACATAACTAAAGAACTATGAGCAGTGAATTTAATTCAAAGATACCATGGTTCTCTTGCATTTCAAACTTTTTCACATGTATTTCTATGAACTTGTTTTTTGGGGGATTTTTAAAAATACTATCAAAGTTTTCATGCCAATTTAGATAGCAGAAGGGAAAATTCTTTTAAACTAGAAATAAGAATGGGGCATATGGTTAATCAGAAATTACTTGGTAATTTAGAAAATAAGAATTCAGAAAGAAACTAAGAGGCTGGAGGATTATTAGTATATTAGGAAAAAATAATCACCAATAATGTCTCAGTAGTATCCAAGGGGACAGTCAGAATATAGAGTAGGAGGCTAAATGAAGTTCAGCAAACATTGATTATACAAATCCAACAAAGGATCTGAACTCAAGCAAAACATTTCTCAATATTTGTCCTTAACTTCCCAGGTATAGGGATAACCCAGGTTACCTTGCCATTCTGCAGCCTTGTTCTTCTAGATAAATTGGAACTATAGACAGTTTAGTCTTACCTGAATTGTGTTGTTAAAGGACAGTTTTGTTGTTGTTCAATTGTTTTCACTTTTATCCAACTCTTCATGTCCCAATTTAGGGATTTTTTTTTTGTTTTTGCAGAGATACTAGAGTTTTATCATTTCTTTCTACAGCTCATTTTACTTATGAGGAAACTGAGGCACACAGAGTTAAGTGATATGTTCAGGATCACAGCTAAGTGTCTGAGGACAAATTTGAACTCAGAAAGAGGAGTCTTCTGGACTCCAGCCTGGCTCTCAACCCACTCTGCCCACTAAATGCCCACATAGGGGCAGCTGCTTTGCCACAATGGCAGAGAAACCTACACACAAAACTCTAGAACATTTGTGACTTATACCCATGAAATGTGTCTCTGACCTCACTGTATGTCTCTTGAATCTACTTTCCTCTGTGTTCTCACTGCTTCTACTTTAGTCTCAGGCTTTTATTGCTTTGTTACCATAGTCTCCTTACTAGTTTCTCAGCCTTCATATCAAAGCTCTGTGATCACTGGTTCAGGCATAAATGAATGAATAGCATTTATTAAGCACTCACCCTATGCAAAGCACCATATAAATAGACAAGTAAAATAATCCCTATTATCAAGGCATTCACCTTCAGTTGCAACTCAGACAGAAAGGCCCTTAGGATACATTGCTAAGGCAATGTCATTGCCCAGAGAAGGAATAACTCAGAAATTCCCTGGAATAACAGCCATTGAAACTTCCTTTCTCCATAGCAAGTATATTGAACTGGATAGGCAGAGACTCACCCAAAAAAATATCCACAACACATTGGAGATACAGATGCCATGATTCCCCTGATGTTGTTTCCCTCCTTCCCCCAAAAAAGGCAATAAAGAAAACACCCATAAGTATATCTGCAAGAATCAAGACTTTCTCTTGCTACAAGAGCTCGCTATGACCTTTGGGTTATCATTACTTATACTACCCCTTGCTTGGTTTTTTTTTTTAATAATTATAACTTTTTATTGACAGTACATGTGCCTGGATAATTTTTTACAATAGTATCCCCTGCACTCACTTCTGTTCTGACTTTTCCCCTCCCTCCCTTTACCCCCTCCCCCAGATGGCAGGCAGTTCTATACATGTTAAATATGTCACAGTATATCCTAGATACAATATATGTGTGCAGAACCGAACAGTTCTCTTGTTGCACAGGAAGAATTGGATTCAGAAGGTAAAAAATAACCTGGGAAGAAAAACAAAAATCCTTTGCTTGTTCTTTGAAATACCCTGGCTACAACAGCTCAGAAAGAAGCATCAAGCAATCAACATGACCCCTAACAGCTCATTGCAATGCCCTGCTTACTGCCTAGACATAATATCTTAACATTTCACTTGCTTAGGGGACTTCCAAGTAAGTTAAATTTTCTCTGCCAGTGTAAGTTGTTACCTTCTCAGTAATTCAGAGTCTTAGAGAACTCACTAGAGTTGAGGTGACAATTCACTGGCAAATCTGAGTGTAGAAGAATCAAATTAAAGTGTGATTGAGAAATGTTTAACAAAATACATAAAAACACAATACAACAGAGATAATATTAATTTGAGATTTCCAAAGTCAATTTGTGACCCACAGGTATCCACTTCTATTTGATTTTGGCACTATTAACATAGACCACTGAGATGTTAAAAGGTCAAGCAATTTAGTTATGTTTTTTAAGCCACACTGCCTCTTGGTCAGTCAGTCAACAAATATTTATTAAACAACATCTGTAAGTCAGGCACTGTGCTAAGTGCTAAGTAGGGTTACAAAGAAAGGCCAAAAAAAAAAAAAAAAACTTAGTTCCTGCTCTCAAGGAGTTTACTATCAGATTTCTGAATTAAGTTTAGGGTCTTTTTTCTTTGTTTCTTATAGTGCTTATTTAGTGCAAAAAAGGATATACATAAACTATATATGCACAAACAAGATATAGACAGGATAAATTGGAGGTAATCAATGGAATGGCTGCTGTTCTCCACAACCCTTTCTGAAATGGTCATCACACTGACTGAACCACTTGCTTGAAGCTCCTCCAGACAGCCCAGCCTAAGTATCCCAGCTGATGAATTTTCACCTTAGAAAACTGCACGTGAGGACAGAATTAAGAGGGCTCGATAAAACTTTCTCACAGAAAGTAGGATTTTAGCTGAGACCTGAAGGAAGCCAGGAGGTGAAGATGAGGAGGGAGAGAGTTTTAGGGATGCAGTACAGAGAGTGAGAGTGTCCAGAGTCAGGAGTTGGCATGTCTGGGGGAGGAACAGAAGGGAAGCCAATGATGCTGGATTGTATAATACATGGGAGAGGACCAGGAGAGAAGTATAAGAGACTAGAAAGGTAAGAAGGGACCAGATTATGGAAGGCTTTAAAAATCCAAATGGAGGATTTTATATTTGCTCCTGAAGGCAATAGGGAACTATTGGAATTAGTCCCAGGACAAACTAATTATCTTCCTATTTAACTATGCTCCTCTCTGACTTTGTAGTGCAATTCAAATCCAGCCTCAGACACCTACTAGCTGTGTGACCTTAGGCAAGTCTCTTAACCTGTTTGCTTCAGTTTCTTCATCAATAAAACGAGCTGGAGAAGGAAATGGCAAACTACTTCAGTATCTTTGTCCCCAAAAAAGCCCAAATGGGGTCACAAAGAGTCAGACTTGACTGAACTGACCAAACAATTGGCTTTACTGTTTTGGTCCGTGAGAACACCATTAATTCTGTCTTCCTCTTTGACAGTTTGACAGTTTTTCTCATCTTCCATAACTAATAAATCACCAAGCCCTATCAGCTCCTTCTTTGCAACACCTATTGCATCTGTCCTCACTTCTTTGTTCCCATGTCTCCTATGTGGCACAAACCTCTGTTACTGCATGCTTGGACAACAGCCTCCCTAACAGATCTTTCTGCCTTCTTCTCTCTCCAATCCAACCCATCCTGTTATCTCCTTCAGAATAATATTGTTTACATTACTGCTCTGCTTAAAATTTTTCAGTCTCCCAAATGCCTAAAGAGAAGATTCCAGAGTCCCTCAATTCAAGAATTTCTACAATCTTCTTGTCTGTCCAGTCTCATCTCATCTTAGTGTCCTGTTATGCTCCAGATACTCTGGACTATTCCTTGGCCACCACACACTTATATAATCTCACACACTCAGTTGTACGCAGTATTAACTCATCATGCATATGTCCTGGCTCCCAACTACTGATGTTAAGTTCCTACAAGTCAGGAGGTTGTATTATATTTGATTATATATTTGTTTTATATTATATTTGATTTGTTGTATTGTATCTCTCTTCTCCCACTTTCCTTCCCACCAACCCACAGCAATGTCTAAGACAGTATAATGCACACATCAATCTCTCACTGAATATATATGAATGGATGGGAGCTTTTGATTTCTGAATTAAGTTTGGGGTCTTTTTAGTTTGTTTTTAGAGTGTTTATTTAGTTAAAAAGGGCCTGCTTCTCTTGAACAGAATTTCTAATGTATGCTCAAGCACATAATTCACATACATCTTTTATGCTGATTGTTATATAATGGTTGGCATTGCGCCCATGGCTTTAAAGACAACTTTTGCTTGAACTGCAAGCCCAGTGCAGTTATCCTGGAGCTGTGTGCTATGGGATGGGCATCTGCTGAATCTGCCTGCCTGTAGGCAACCTCAGAAATGTCAATCAGGGTAGCTCCCTTAGAAGCAGAAATTTCACCTGGAGGAATGTCTCAAGGTCAGGTTTATTTTAGGGCACCGAGGACTCAAGGATCTTGAAACAAAAGCAGACCTCCAGGTTTAACGCAGGGAGAGAATTTAAAGGCCATCCTGTCCAACTTTTTCCAGCTCATACAAGTGGAAAGAGGCAGAGACTGGATTTAAACCAAGGCACCAAATTCAAGGTGCTTTCTGTTAGATATAAATTGATAGAAACTTGAAAGGTCCAACTACCTCATTTTATAGATTGAGAAACTGGAGTTTCAGAGAATTAGAATGAGTTGCCCAAAATCACATAGCACAGGGGAGATTTGAATCCAGGCCTTTTGACATCAAGTACAATGCCATAAAATAATATTTTAAATACTATCATTCTTTTGTCACACACTAATCCTTTTCTTTTTGTTATATATCCATAGTAATTTCATTTTTTTGGCATTTCATTTATTGGCTTTTCATCTTCTTATTTTATACCTGCTTCCAACCCTTCACAGTTCACCTGCTTATCCCATTCCTATCCCTGACCCATCTGCATCATCTTCATCATCAGACTCCCTTGTACCTAGCACATAAAATGCCACCTCTTCCAGAGACAGAGAAATAACTTAAAGTGTGAGCAACAAATTCGCAGTATTTAAGTTTGAATTCTGGCTTTTCTGCTTACCACCTATAGGCAAAACATGTAACTTTTTTGTGTCCTAAATTGCTCCTCTATAAACTGAATATTTCCCAACCCTGGATTTTATAATCAACAAATTGTCTAGCTCAGATGTCTTTACTTCTTATTCTCATCCTATAAAACAATTATTTTTGGTTTTTCAATAATATTAAAACAGTTGCTTTTTTTGCCACCTTTCCTTAGTCTATGATACAAATCCTTCAGTCCCAGCTAATTTCATTGGTGATGTCTTCCTGCTGGCAGCTACCTATGGTGATCTCTCCTTCTCCTGAACTCCTATGGCTTTTACCATCTGGACCACTCAGCACTCAGCATGTGCAGTGGTCCCTCCATTAAAGAATCTCCAGGGACCAGCTCCTTTAGGCAAAGCAGCTGTGATAAAAAAATTAAACAAAAACATCTTTGTACATTTTGTGAAGAGCTACCTTCTCAATATATAAAAAGATTTTACAAGCTCATTGTACAACTTATATTTCTCTTTACCCAAATGAAGTTAGACAGTCAACCTTAGGCAAAGCTGTGGGATCCCTGAGGTTCATCTTTCCCCCCACCCCCATCTTCCTTTCTCTGTTTTTTATGTCCAGAGCATACTTGTTCTCTTTTAATCCTGCCAAATCAAAATAAGAAAGGATCCAATAGTCAGTTATCTATACTACAAAATACTCCTAGCATTTAGAAGAGAGAGTTGGAAAATATCCTAATATCCCAAAAAGGAACAAAATTGTCTTTAGTAATGTATATACCAATAGCTAGCATTTGTTAGGCACTTTAAGGTTTGTAATGGGGAGAAAATGGATGACCACTAGCCATAGAAAAGCGTTGGTTCGTTTGAGTGAGTGTTGGACCATGTGACCTCTGAGTTCTCATCTGACTCTATAATTCTCTGATTCTTACTATTTCTCTTTGGTCATATTCTGATTGAAATTCATCTTTACTAAAGTGTTACCTCATCCATCTTATATTTTAGTCTCTGATTATGCAATGAAAGAATTTCCTCTTGTTATAGAAATTTCACATATCAGCAAAAAGGTAGGGAGTTATTTTGGCAGGAAATGGGGAGGGGACAATCTTTTTCAAATTATATTTTATTTTTTCCCTCTTAAAATAATTTTTAAGTATTTTTTTAAGTTTTGAGTTTCAAATTCTATCCCTTCCTCTCTCCCTACCTTCCCTGCCCCCTGAAATGGTAAGCAATCTGATATGGTTTATAGATGTACAATCATGTGAAACATTTCCATATCAGTTATTTTATACAGGAAAATTCAGATAGGAAAAGAAAAATAGAGAAAGAAGAAAGAAAGAAAGGAAGAAAGAAAGAAAGAAAAAGATATTCTATCACAATTATATAGCACAGCATGTTCAGCCATTTAGATACCACAAAAAAACTGCCATAAATATGTTTGTACAAATAGGTCCTTTTCCCTTAAAAAAAATCTCTTTGGGATATGGACCTATCATTGTTATGGACAATTTTATATAGCCCTTTAAGCATAGTTCTAAATTGCTCTCCAGAGTGGTTGGATCAGTTCACAACTCCACCAAGAGTACATTAATGTCTCTGTTTTCCTTCATCCAGGAGGTGATAATGTTGATATTGTGATAAATTTATTTCCATATAATTAGTTTGCTTTGTAATCCTATATATTTCTTTTTAAGTTTTAAAACATTATCCTGAGAAGGGGGTCCATAAATATCATCAAATTGCCGAAAGGATCCCTTATACACAAAAAGTTAAAAACCCCAATCTAGCATCTGCTCAATGACTCCTAGAAAATCTGATTTAACCTCCTTAAAGCAGGGGTTCTAGGAAGTCTGGTAAAACCTTGGGGACCCCCTTTCAGAGAATGGTTTTTTCCTGCATTCAAAATTAGTTAGACTGGAGGGAACAATCCATGAGGGAATTTTTTATGTTAGTCTATGAATATAGGAGACAGCATAGAGGAGAGCAAAAGATAAGTGGATTTTATCCACTTATCTTCATAAGGACTCAGCTATAAAAGAGGTATGAATCAAATGTATCTCAGAACCTGTTTCTTTCTCTCAGATTTGATGAGTCTGAAATTTTAACTATGTGGAAGACTCCTAGGTATAGCTAGTGTCTGTTTAGTTACTTTGGGGCAGTACTTTCCCTGGTATTATATTACAGATGGATATGGGATAAATGTTCTAAGGAAAATAATGAATAATTTCTCCCTTTGATTTTCTAAAGATGCAAGCCCAGAATAACAGGACGTCAGTGTGATCGCTGTGCATCTGGGTTTTATCATTTCCCTGAATGTCTTCCTTGCAATTGCAACCAAGATGGGACTGAGTCAGGAGTCTGTGATCCATGGACAGGTGCATGCCTTTGTAAGGTAAGACACATCAGACCAGTTATCAGAAGCTAACAAATAAATGGTCTGGTTTTGTTTTGTTTTTATTTATTAATAAGAATAATTATAAACTGCATTTATATAATGCTTTAAAGTTTGCAAAGTGCTTTACAAATATTATTCTATTTTGTCCTCACAATCACTCTTGGCAGAAAAGTGTTATTTATTATCCTAGTTTTATAGAATAGAATAATAACACCACCTCTTCTTAGGGTTGTTGAGAGTATCAGATAAGATATTTGTAAAGCATTTAGCCTACCGTATAAGAGATGATATATCAATGTTTATTCCTTTTTCTAGGACAAGGTGAATGTAAACTCTCAGAAGACTTTGTCTTTGTAGCTTTAGCCCAACATCTCATACATAGAAATTTAATAAATCCTTCTTTTTAAAAATTATTTTTCATTTAACAAAAATTGGTTTTTCTCCTCTTCCAAACCAATTCAAGAAACATTTAAGAAAAGAATTAAAACTTGTGAAGATTTGAATGAACTGATTCAGAATGAAGTGAACAGAACAGGGAGAACAATTTATACAATAAGAGCAAATGTAAAAACAAAAACAAAAAACTTTGAAAGACTTAAAAACTCTGGTCTACATAATGACCAGTCATGATTACATGGTGCCATTGATAAAGAATTCGATCTACCTTCTAGCAGAAGAGTGATGACTGCTAGGTCTTATGTATAGTGAATGGGTTGTCTGCTCATTTTAATCTCTCCCATTTCCTATGTATCCTTTCTTTATAAGACTTGAGTATATTTCATGATATCAGTGAAGAGCCTTATTCTGGAGTCCTCCAAACAGATATTGGATAATGATGGCAACTATGGAACAGATATTTGTTTAAACTAATATATGTTATCCATCCATCTGTTTACCCATGTATATCTAGATAGATAGAGAGACAAATAGATAGATAGATAGATAGATAGATAGATAGATAGATTTGGTGGGACATGACCTGCCCATATCTTTGGTACTTTTCATATATATTTGGGATACAATTTTATCATCCCATGTCTTTTATTTATTTTTGAAAACTTGGGTCTTTCTATTTCAGCTAAGCTAGAAGGATCACTCACTGGTCATATCACACTGCTAATGGGCAATTTCAACCTGGACCAGTTTGCTCCTCCTTAGGCAGCCTGTAAACTCTCTCTCTCTCAGAGGTTTATTAGTGCCATATTTGGTACAAACATCCTATCAGCTTGGTACATTGAAGCTCAGACTCACAAGCTCAAGTAATCTGTACCTGGCCATCCATTTCTTTTAATGTTTTGTAACCACCTATGTACCAACACTTCCTATTTTCACAGAATTTGAGAACAAAATGCTGCCAGCGGACTTAGAAAAAACATACTGACCTCATTTCCTTTTTGCTTTAATAGGAAAATGTAGAAGGTGCAGAATGTAATGTTTGCCGGAAAGGGTCATTTTACTTGGACCCCACTAATCCAAAGGGATGTACCAGCTGCTTCTGTTTTGGAATAAGTGATCACTGCCACAGTACAAATAAGCGGAGGGCTAAGGTATGCCAGACATTGCAGTCTTTCTGTTTTTACTTGGTTGCCATATATTAATTCATCTGAAATGTCAACTTTTTAAACAGTTCATTGTCAGACTTGATAATGATGAGCTTGGGTAGTAATGATCTGAAATAACATATTTAGGGTCTTTTTTCCCCTTGCCCCTTCTCTCCATATGATAATTTCTAAATTTTTAATTTCTTTCCATAATAATTTACCATCATATTTTCCCTATCCCTATTACTAGCTCATAAAAAGAAGTACTTTGATATTTTCAATATCCACTTTCTCATTTGCTTAGTATTGCTTAGTTTTGCTCAACCTATAGAAAAAAGAAGCCATGTTTAATTTTTTCAATTATTTATCTCTTTCAAGGAGGTAAATTGATAAGAAGGTGGAAAAGGATTAGAGATTCAGAAGGAACCACCATTTCCCTGGCCAAAAAAGGACTATCAATTTCAGTTTATCAGCTACTTCTTATTTCTCATAGTTTTTCTTCTACTGCTTTATGATTTGGTTTTTAACTATGCTATATATGCCCTATTTAAAGAGTGAAAGGATTCCACCATACTCCAAATAATATTGGAAAACTCTGAGAGTTAATAAGATACATGTCTGCTATAAGGAATTTCTTTAGGTAGATTCAGGGGGGAAAGGTATATTCTATCCAGAACTTTGCTATTCCAGATCACATTGGGCATGGTCTCTCCTACACCAGTTGTATCAAATTGAGCATGATGTGATTAAACTTTCAGGGAAATCTATAACACAATGTCTTCTCTATTGTAAACAATTGAGTAATTTCTCAATAAGTCTGTAGCAGAGAAGTAGAGGACTATTGTAGCAGAGTATTATATAATATCTAATTAAGGTCACTGTAGCAGATGTTTTTATTCAAGTACTTTTCTTTGTCACAAAGGAGACAAATCTTTTTTTTTTCAGTCTTCTTTTGCTTATACTTTAAAAAATTTTTTTATTATAGCTTTTTTATTGACAGAACATATGCATGGGTAATTTTTCAACATCGACCCTTGCAATCTCTTCTGTTCCAACTTTTCCCTTCCTTCCCTCTACCCCCTCCCCTACATGGCAGGTAGTCCAATACATGTTAAATATGTTAAAGTTTATCTTAAATACAATATATGTGTACATATTTATACAGTTCTCTTGTTGCACAAGAAAAATTGGATTTAGAAAGGTAAAAATAACCTGGGAAGAAAAACAAAAATGCCAGCAGTCCGGAATCATTTCCCAGTGTTCTTTTGCTGGGTGTATTTGGTTCAGTTTATCACTGATCAATTGGAACTGAATTGGATGGAGGATTAAATCTTGAGGAAAATGGGAAGTGAAATAACTACATTGTAAAGCCAAAAGACATCATTAAAATATGTTTTTCAAAAGAAATCTGCAACAACAAAGCTCATGGATAAAAAAAATGTGAATTAATTTAATTCTCATACTTTTATGTTCCAGTTTGTTGACATGATGGGTTGGCGCCTGGAGACAACAGATCAAATGGACATCCCTGTCACCTTCAACCCGGGCAGTAACAGTGTGGTTGCTGATGTTCAGGAACTGCCTTCCTCGGTCCATAGCGTGTTCTGGATTGCACCATCATCCTATCTGGGGGACAAGGTTTGAAATGTCAAAAGAATGGCCAACTCTTCATAATCGATTATGAAAACTATAAATCTGAAAGAAAAGAAGCTCCCAGTTTTGTCCAGCTTCATTGTATCCTAGCAAAGGATCATATTGAGTTCATCCTTCTTTTCACAGAGAATTTGCCATTCTTCATTCAGGCCCTCATTAAATCAACATTTTCAATAGCTCTCTGATTGTCCTGTTCTCCACTCCATATGCAGAAAGGGGAAAGTATTTCCTACTGTTTTTTGACTCAGTAACATGAGATCCCTCTGTCTTATGTTTTCAAAACTGTAGAGGAGAAAAGTCTCTTTTCTTGTCTTGCATGTCATGAAGGGCCTCTTGAGGTCTTCGCATGAAAGACTGGGTACCAGGGTATAAAAAGAATGCTCTCAAGATGATTTATCAGATAGTTCTGAGCCCCCTTAAAGAGTGACCTCATTTTAATAGGAACTCAACTCTGGGACTTGGATTATCAAAAACAGAATTTTTAGGTTAGAACAGAGGTCAGAGCCATCCTCACTACTCCCATTACACACAGCTTCAATGAGAATTCTTTGTACCATATCTCCTAAGAAGGGGTCATATAGCTTTAAACTTCTAGTGGTAAGAACCTATTACCTCTTAAGGGAGAGTATTCCCATTGTAGATAGCTGTGGTTTTTAGGCTTTTTCCTTATATTGGCCTGAAATCTACCCTCTTGAAATTTCCATCTTTTGGTGTGAGTTCTATTCCTTGGGGCTCAGCAGAGAAGGCCTAATCCCCTTTCCACAGATCAGCCTTTCAAATATTTAAAATCACTGGTTACATTCTCCCTCAGTCTTCTTTTCTTAAACCAGAAGTCCAGAGAATATTGGCCTTTCAATGTATCTGCAGATCAATTATGAATCAGTAGCAAAATTAATGTTTTAAAAGAGCACCTTAGTATAGAAATCGTGCTTGAATGTTTTCCTTCCCTGTCCAGAAATTCATTAAAATTAACCAGGAGAGTAAATAATGGTGGCAGTTTACACTGAACAAAAAGTAATTATGGCCATCATCCCAGCACATGTACATATCTTTTCCTATATCCCTCCTTCCTTCTTTTCAACTCCCTAAGTCTCAGTAGCTTCAATAGTCAAATCTGGCTGAGGAAGTTAGTATTGATCCCTTGTCTCATCAAGATTAAGATATTCCTTTGCCCTGATCCAAAATAAGTGCAGAGTATAGAAATCAATAAATAATATAATTATTTAGAATAGGAATAATTAGGACATTTTCTTCCTATCACTAGAGTGATCCCTTTTAAATTTAAAACAAGTTAGGTGCTTAAGGAAATAACAGCTGTTCCTATGGGCAAGCAAGTTCTCTATAAGATATGATAGAGCAGAGTGCTTACTTTTAAAATGGGGCAGGGCCTTCACTATCCAAATGCAAAATTTATTTATTTTATAAAGAACTGCTTTCAAAAATAAAAATAAAAAAGAACTGCTTTCACCTCAATTAGGGAAGAACAGTTAAAAAAAAATGCTGACAACCTCCTCCCTCTTCTTGCAGTAATCTACTCACCAAATGAAACCATTCCCAATGTTCTCTCCTACACCAATTGTGTCAAATTTCACATTCAAACACTATTTGCTGCAAATGACGATTTTTAGATGACATTTTATCATCAGTTCTTTGTTTTAAAGCCATTATAAAGCTTCTTGTCAGTATAACAAAAGAGAGAAAATGGAATGATTCAGAGGATTATTCAAGGAAGCAAATAC
Source organism: Sarcophilus harrisii (assembly GCF_902635505.1). Classification (NCBI taxonomy): domain Eukaryota; kingdom Metazoa; phylum Chordata; class Mammalia; order Dasyuromorphia; family Dasyuridae; genus Sarcophilus; species Sarcophilus harrisii. Next base: position 491,105,450 of record NC_045426.1, on the reverse strand, counting down.
AATGAAGTGTCAGCCCAAAAAGATTCACTAATAGCAACCAACTCAGTTAGTTGGGAATTGTACTCAGACAAACGCAGTGATCTCCTTCAGGATTTTCAAAGGAATCAGGCATAGGAAAGATTTATCCTACCACTAATTTGGCTCAAACTACTTCTTATGGGCCCCAAACCCCTAATTCTGTAACCCGAGGGAATTAGTATTCATTTTCTCACAACGTATAGCAGCTTGTAAAGTATTCTCTTTTCAGCCAAGCCTGAAAAATAGATGCTGGAAATATTAGTCTCAATATTTTAAAAGGAGATATTTGAGCCTCAGAGAGGTTCAAGGTCACACAACCGCAAATGGATATGACAGACCCAGAAAGCCAATCTAGATCTTCTGATTTCTAATCTAGCTCTGGGCTATGGAGATTAATGTACATAAACATAGTGATATCCTAATTCCCTTTCCTCCTTGTTTTCTTCTCCCTCCCTTCATAATTCCTTTTTCCCTTCTTCTTTTAGCTAGTCAAAATAGCTAAATAATCTTTTTTCCCTCAATAATATTTTATTTTCCAAATACATGTAAAGGCAGTTTTTGACATTCATTTTTATAAGACTTTGTGTTGCAAATTTTTCTCTCTCCATCCCTTTGCTCCTCCCTCCCAAAAACAGCAAGCAATCTGATATAGATTAAATGTCTGATTCCTTTAAGCATATTTCAATATTTGTCATGATATGTAAGAAAAATCAGACCCAAAGTTTTAGAAAAAACTAAAGGAAGGAAAAGCAAACAAATAACCAAACAAAAAAGGTGAAAATATTGTGTGTTGATTCACATTCAGTCTCCATAATTCTCTTTCTGCATTCAAATGGCATTTTTCATCTCAAATCTATTGGAATTGTCTTGAAACATCAAATTGAAATAACTAAATAATCTTAGCCTTTTCAATCACATTTAAGATGCTCATTTGGAAACACATTGCTTTTATGTTTAAATATCTCTTTAAATTAAAAAAAATAATAGGTTTCAAGAAAAACCAGTCAGAATGGATACCCAATGCTAGCTCCTGATATGCTTACATTCAACAATCATTGATGATATAGCTGCTTTTGAGATCCTTCCCTTCCATTTCTTCTCTTTAGACCAGCCCTTGAGACATAACTATTACTCTGTGACTTTTGCTTTATTTAAGAAAGGACATATCTAGATTGGAGATGGGAGAATCAAAGCATATGATCCTCAAGTCTCTTTTTAGGTGATTAGGTATAGAAGTTATTTGGGATGAGGTCCATTTGCTACTATACACACAAATTTAATCAATGTTATGAGAGGCAATTGTTTTTTTGAAAGGGCATTGGATCTAGAATCAAAAGAACAGGGGTTCAATCCCATCTTTGCCATTTGTGCCATCTTCAGCAAGTTACTTAGTGACCTCATCTGTAAAAAGATATAAGCACAAATTTAATCAATGTGATGATGCAGCTGCTTTTGAGACCATTCCCTCTCATTTCTTCTCTTTCGGCCACCCCTTGAGACATAACTCTTACTCTGTGACTTTTGCTTTATATATGAAAGGACAAATCTAAATTAGAGATGACTTGGAAAGAAGGGAGAATCAAAGCATGTAATCTTCAAGTCCTAAGCCTCTCATACTTACATTCTGGACATTAAAAAGGTTCCCGCAGGTTAGGAACTGACCAATTGGTAAAATCAAAGGATCTTAGTTTTTTATGTTAAATCTATTTAGAAATTTTTATAATAATTTATTTTCCCCAATAGCATGTTAAAAGTTTTTAACATTTGGGTTTTTTTTTTTAAGTTTTGAGTTCTAAATTCTATTTCTCTCTTCCTCTTCTTCCCACTCTCTGAGACTGTAAACAATCTAATATAGGTTATATATATACAATCACATGATTTCCATATTAGTAATTTCATACAAGAAGACTTAGAGAGAGACAGAGAGAGAGAGGAAGGAAGGAAGGAAGGAAAAAAAGGAGGGAGGGAAGAGGGGGAGAGGGAAAGGAGTTTTGTTGTTGTTTGCTTGTTTTTTGTTTTCTTTCTCAATTTTTTTCTCTTTTTGATCTGATTTTTCTTGTGCAGCATGATAAATGTGGAAATATGTTCAGAAGAATTTCACATGTTTAACGTATATTGAATTACTTGCTGTCTAGGGGAAGGGGTGGAAGGAAGGGAGGGAGAAAAATTTGGAACAAAAGGTTTAGCAAGAGTAAATGTTGAAAACCATCTTTCATATAATTTGAAATAAAAAGCTTTTATTAAAAAAGAATACAAGTCATTCCCTAATTGATAAATGATCAAAGTATAGGAACAGGCAGTTTTCAAATAAAAATCATAAAGCTACCTATAGTAATTTGAAAAAAATACTCTAAAGGTATTTCTGAGATACCATTTCACACCTATCAGATTGTCAGCTCGCCTTTGATGGGGGATGCTTGATCTGGTTACCTGGGAATTTCAAGTGGGGATAAATGCTGGAACTAAGTCCTTGTTCTGCTCCTTAGAGGTTTGAATTATTTCACTCTTCTTGCTTGCCCCTAAACTTACTCTTTTATTAATAGACAAACCAAGGCTTTCTCTACCCAGGAAAACTATCCTCTAAGTGCAGGTCCTTTTCTTAATGCATCTCAGATCCATAACCTTAGAACTGGGGTGGTGGGCACCAAAGCTACTAATTGTCACTTGTTCTTATACCTTGTGGGACCTATTATGGAACATAGCCTCCTGCACTGGTACATAGCCTCTCCATGCCGTGGTGGCATACGGCATATGTTATCATTCCATCCCAATTCCACTGATCTCTTTGTCTGTCTCCCTGTGCTGATCTAGTCTGGAAGAATGATTTACTTTTTCTTGGATTTCACCATTGGGATTCATTATAATGCATTTTCTGGATTTGTTTTTCCCTCATCCCTATTCCCCAAGCCTCTTTTTCATATTAACTCACTCAGTATACCTTCCCATATACCTTACTGGAGAACTTTTTGTTTATATCTATTAAATTATTAGGTTTGGCCCTTTATTTTATTTTATCTTTTCTCAATAGTATTTTATTTTTCCAATTACATGCAAAGATAGTTTTCAACATTCATTTTTATAAGATTTTAAGTTCCAAATTTTTTCTCCCTCCCTTCATTACTTCTCCCTTGTCCAAGATAGGATGCAATCTGATATAGCTTATGCATATACAACCATTTAAAACACATTTCCATATTTGTTATATTGTGAAAGAAAAATTAAAACAAAAGGGGGAAAAAAACCTTGAGAGCAAACAACAAAGAAATGTGAAAATAGTATGCTTCTATCCATATTCAGTCTCCATAGTACTCCCTTTGGTCAATCCATTATTTTAGTCTGGATCTTTATTCTGATCATCTATTTTGTTAGCTATTCCTTTTATAATCCATCATTATTTATAGCCTGCCAGTACATCTCTCTCCTTTCACCATTATCCTGACATTTTTAGGAGACTGGGAGAAATTTGAAAAGTTTGACTCTCTCAGAGGGGGTTCTCTGACTCTTAATTATTATGTATCCAGAGGATTTTGGAATGACAGCCATGCTGGAATGCCTGCTTTGGGGAAAGGTTTTTGATTTTTTTTTTGGAGAGTAATTTAATACCCAGTTAGATACAAACACATAACTGAAATTTCTTTAAAAAGAAGTGATTCAAATGTATTTTAAAGATTAATGGAAATAGCAGAAGAAATCTTTAACTCCTAGAGTGTTTGTTTCATCTAAAGCCAAAACAGTCTTCTCTGAAATGGGTACCATTCATCTTATTTATTCAATTTTAGGTTTCTTCCTATGGTGGCTTCCTGACTTACCAGGTAAAATCCTTTGGCCTACCCAGTGAAGGCATGATGCTCTTGGAGAAGAGACCTGATGTTCAGCTTTCGGTGGGTAGAGAATACTTCCATGAAGTCAGAAAAGAAAGGTTTCTGATTTAAAGAAATAGCATTTAAAATGAATAGCATTTAAAAGTTTTAAGTTAATCTGTTTAAAGGTATCCCTAGGAAATAATAAAAAATATCTCATCAGAAGGAGGATTCTTCCTTCTGAGTAAATCCCATCCCAACCTACAGTGATCTTTCCTTTCTATGAATCCTACCATTTATATTGAGCACTCATAAGTCACTGGGATTGTTAATCATTTATATCTATAGTTATGTATTTTTTATTATTTTTTTCATTTAGAAAGCATGTATTTTCTCTCCTTTCTACTTCCTCCTCTATCCCATTCAAAAAATAAAGAAAACAAAATTTTTTTTAAAAATACATAGTCAAACAAAACATGTAGTCTACCTTTATATCATTTGTTTCTTCCATTTCAAGCTTTCTGAGGACCCATGACTCAATCTTCCTCTTCTTTGTATTCTCCAGGAATCTAGCACAAGGCCTTGAACTAGGGATAATAAATATTCAATAACCAAAGTTCCATCTACAGAAATTTGAATTTGAAGAATCTGGAACAGATTATAATAAGTGAAATAAATCAATTCAGCAAACATTTATTAAGTGCCTACTACATTTAAGACAATTGGCTAGGTGCTATGGCTACAAAGATTTTTTTTTTAACGACCTAGTCATTTAATTCATGAACCTTACATTCTACTGAAGTGGTGGGGGAGGCAAGAATATGACATGATATAAATAAGTATAAGTGAAGGTCAAGATCAATAGGAGAAAAGGAGAAACTCAGACAAGCAACTTAAAAAAAAAACTTAAAGAAAGACCTTTTGGAAGTGAAGGGGAGTGGTATCTGGAAATCCTACACAGAGAAAATGGCAGCTAAGTGGAGTCTTGAAGATTCTGAAAACTGGAGATGAAGAGCAAATTCAAGGCATGGATAATAGTCTACATGAATGCAAAGCAGCAAGTTGTGTTTAAGAAAGAGCTACTAGCTGATTTTGGCTGAAATATAAAGTATACAAATTTTTTAAAAAAGCTTAAAAGTTAGATTGGAGCTAGATTTTAGAGGGTCTTAGTACCAGACTAAGGAAATAAACAATTGAATAATTGTCTTCATGTTTATATACATTTATTCATATATATACTTACATATAAATGTGTATATGTGCATGTATATACACAGCAATAGATGCATGCATTAATTAGATAATGTTTCTATATACATTTATAGTTGGATATATGTGTGGGTATGTGTGGGTATATATATATTAATACAGATAATGAAGAGAATATATATGTATATATTACAAGAGTTGAAAATGGAGCTACAAAGTAAATGTCTCATAAGTTGGAATTATTTTCCATTTCTGAAGATGGAATATAAAAGGAAATATTCTCTTTATTATCTGAACAGAAGGGTATGGTCAACACAACTAAGATTTTTCTCAAGTCATTCATGTATTCTCTCTAACGAGAGAATTTTATGTATTTGACAGTTTTATTAAAAGTAAGGTTATAATTATTTTTAAATAATATCTACATTTTTATTCAAACTATATTGTATTTATGTTCTTTAAATTCATTCTGCCATATATACATGTTTTTCTCCCATTTAATAGAAGGATATTTTGTTTCCTTGTACAATGCCTATCTTATAATAGGTGTTTAAAAATGCTTATGAATTGATTAATTGAGGTTGTTTCAATTTAATTTTTAAAAATTCCACAGACCCTTTGTAGATCCTCTTGAAAACAAAGCATCAAGCTTTTGAAAGTTCAGTGTTGGAAAGAAAAAGTCCATACAATAAAAATTGTAGCATGAGCTTGCTTTTGTTTTCTCTCTCAGCTTCATTTGGTTGCCAGGATGTACATTTTGTTCAAGATCATTAATATAGCTATTTCTGTTGCCAAATGGCTTATTAAGCAAACTGTTGGAACTCACCAAAAGATAATGAACAGAATATTTCCTCTTTATTCCACCTTCAGAAATGGGAAATAATTTCAGTTTATGAGATGTTTACTTTGTGATTCTGTTCTCAGCTCTTGTAATGAAAGGTCTTTGGGAAATTTTCCTTAAACTTTTAGATAAAAAAAAATATTTCTTCATTGTTTTGAATGAATAACAGGCATACAAATCCAAGGCTATGGCAGGCAACTGAGGTTGTTGCTTGAGGCAGAACCTCCTATTTTGTCCTTCTAGTCTCACTGTTTCTGTAACTAGATGTTAGCTAGGGCAAAGCTGAGCGTTTATATGGCTAGATGAGAGCAAGGAATGGATTTGGAGAGATGATTGCTCCTCCACTGCCAATTTTAGAATTGAATAGCCTGCAATGAGACAGCACTGCTGAGCTCATCCTTATGCTTCAGCCACCCAACTACATAGAAAGAAATCATCCAGAATACCTTCCTACCACCCAAATGGAGACTTTCTTGCAATATGGAAATTTAATGCTTCTTTTCCATCCATATACCTTTTACATAAATATACACACATTATATAATAAATGCAAAGCTATATAACATATAGCCATCCTCCCAAGCAAAGTTCAATAAAAGAAAGTTTTCTATTTATGACCAATTTATAACACCAGACAGAAAAGTAATGTCCAGTAATATCAATTCTCCAGTGATTTCTAAAATATTTATTAGAACAAGACATACTATAATACAATGACTTTCCCCCCCTAAAGCTCAGTTCTTACCATGTTAACTTCCCTATTCATTAAACTCCACTGGTTCCTTATTGCTTCCAATATCAAACATGGACTCTTCTTTTTGGATTGCAAAGTCTTTTCCAACCCAGCCCCAATTTATCTCTTAAGCCTTATTCTGTATATTCTGTGATGCAGCCAAATTGTCCTTTTTACTGTTCCTCATATATGACACTTTATCTCCCTTTGACCTAGCATGGAAGGTATTTCCTCCTTCCCTCATTCATCCAAGTATCTTGGTTTTATGGAAGATTTGACTTATGAAGCCTTCCATATAAAGACTTTCTTGTTTCTCTTTGCTGCTAGTACCTCCTCTTCATTACCTTGTATTTATGAAAAAATTTTTTGTTTTATATTCTTCTATGTATACACATTATCTTTTGACAGAATGTAAGCTCTTTATGAGCAAGGACTATTATTTCATCTTTCTTTTTGTATCCCTAATACCTAGCAAAATATTAGGCACACAGGCTTAATACATTCTTGTTAGTTTATTGATATGATAATATTTGTGCATAGTCGTGCAAGGTGTTTGCATTAATGTTATACTTTGACCAATTATGATTTTCCTAGTATTCCACTCAAACATTAAAGTATTAGTTTATCTTTAATAGGGACAGCAAATGACTATTGTCTACATGGACCCGAACAACCCTCTGCCAGACCGACGGTATTATGGACGAGTTCAGTTAGTTGAGGTATGAAATATGAGTGAAAATGGCTTGAGGTTTTGGATCTTAGATATAGGGCATCTGGTTGCATGGTGGACAAAAGACTGGTTAGGAGGACCTTAATTTAAATCTGATCCTAAATGCTTATTAGCTGTGTGACTATGGACAAGTCAACTAACTTCTATTTGCCTCAAATTCCTCAATTGTTAAATGGAGATAATGATAGCCCCTGCTTCTCAGGATTGTTGTGAGGATCAGTTGAGGTAATAAAGTGCTCAGCACTGTGTCTGGCACATGATTTGCCATTTCCTTCTCCAGCTCATTTTCCAGATGAAGAAATCGAGACAGAATTAAGTGACTTGCCCAGTGTCACACAACTAGTAAGTATCTAAAGTCATGTCTAATAAGTGTCTGAGGTTGGATTTGAACTTGGGAAGATGAGTTTTCTCTATTCATTGTGCCATGAAGCTACCCTCACTGTACTATATGCTGGCGATATAAAGATGAAAAGCAAACAGTCCTGTCTTTATTTTTTTCCTTTTTAAAATTATTTAAAGCTTTTTATTTTCAAAACATATGCATAGTTTTCAAAATTCATCCTTATAAAACCTTGTGTTCCAAATTTTTTCTCCTCCTTTCCCCCCACCCACTCCCCTAGACAGCAAGTAATTCATTATATGTTAAGCATGTGCAATTCTTTTATACATATTTCCACAATTATCATGTTGCACAAGGAAAAATCAGATCAAAAAGGAAAAAAAGAGAAAGAAAACAAAAAGAAAGCAATTAACAAAAAAGTAGCAAATAACAAAAAAGTGAAAATACTATACTCTGATCCACACTCAGTCCCCACAGTCCTCTGGGTGCAGATGGCTCTCTCTATCACAAGATCATTGGAACTAGCCTGAATCACTTTGATGTTGAAGAGAGTCACGTCCATCAGAATTGATCATTGTATGATCTTGTTGCTGCATATAATGTTCTCTTGACTCTACTCACTTTATTCACTATCAGTTCATGTAAGTCTCTTCAGGCCTCTCTGAAATCATCCTGCTGATTGTTTCTTATAGAATAATAATATTCCATAACATTCATATACTTATCCAGCACTCTCCAGCTGATGAGCATCTTCTTATTTCCAGAGTTCCAAAAAAGCAGTTCTGCCTTTTAGGAGCTTATATTTTCTACAAATATTTCATTGGCCTTCAGGAACCTTTATTTTGACCCTCCATCATTTTGAAAATATTCCCTGTTCGTTCTGATGCACTGTATTCAAGCACACATGTGTGAGAGAGATATGCTTGCATTTATATATGTAATATATATATATATATCAAAGCTTCTTAAACTTTTTGTACTCATACATAGCATCTTTTTGTGCTCTCAGGCATATAAGTATGTAAAATAAGTATACAAATCAGACATTACTGGTAATAAATGATAATTTTGTGATCCCTACATTCAGTTATGAGACCCCATTTGGGGGTCACAAATCACAGATTAAGAAACTGAGATATGTATTACATGTATAATATAAAAATAATATATCCATACCTAATACATAGATATATTATTATATTTTCTACAAATACTATTGATATATATTATATTCATATGTAAGATGCATGTATATGTGTGTATGTATAAGTGAGGAGATAGAATTTTTTCTGAATTAGAAACATTGATGTAAAACTTAAAATATGGATATTAATCTGGATCCATGGCCACATCAACACAGGCACTGTTCACTCTGTCAAAATTTAATACTGGAACCTCCCTGAAGGAAAGCCTTTTTCATTTTTCAATGAAAAAAGAGGGAACCTGACTTAGCAAAAAAATAAGAAAGAAATCTTTCTTGTTATCTAAATTGGAGGCATTCTTGTTATTGAATAATACTATTAGCTTATATATTGCAGTTGATCTTTTTTAGGAATAAAGCCATATGTGATCTACATATAATATATGGGGTTCTAGGTACAAATCATTGCCTACCTCACAGCTGTGAAAGAATTTCTTTGAAGAATTTAAAATTATAAATGTGTCAAGGACTTTTTCATGAAATGAAGGGTCAGAGTTGTTTTTTTTAAAAAATTAGTAATAAGCAAATAATAATAAATGTTTATATAACACTACATTAAGGGCTTTACAATTATCTCATTTGATTCTAACAAAAACCTCAGGAGGTAGGTGCTATTATTTCCCCCATTTTGTGGATGAGAAAACTGAAGCAGAGCTTAAGTGACTTGTCTAGGGTCACATAGCCTTTAAGGTTTCCAGCTCAGTGGTTTTTGAATTCCTGCTTCCACATCCAGAACTTTGTACACTGCACCACTCAGCTGCTCTCAGGAAAGCACCTACTTTCCTACCTTACTCAGTCAGGCAAAAAATGAGTCTGTTACTCTGGTCACATTTATTTTCTCTCAGCTTCAGTTTCTTCAGCTGTAAAATGACGGCATTGGATTTGATGGCTTCTACTGAACTTTCCAACTCTAAATCTGTGATCCTATGATCCTTCTGACTCAAAAACAATACTTATATACCTTTCCTGATGGGCCAATCCTCCCTGCCTTCCTCTGCTTTCAGATTGTCTCCTCCCATTTTCTGACCTTTAAGCTCTTTTACACATTCTTATAGAGAGAATATGATTTAATCATTTGTAAGGTATCATTGTCTTTATTCACTAACACAGTGATAAAAGCACAGGATTAGAAATCAGAAGACTCAGGTCCTAGTGTTGGCCCCTGGAACTTACTATCAATGCAGCCATTGGCAAGTCAGTTTATCCTTTATAGATTTCAGTTTCATCATATGTAAAATGGGACAAATGAATAATGTCTAAGGTTCCTTCCAACTCTTACCTTTCTATTTCTCCCTTGCTAAATCCTTACCCTTCTATTCCCATATATATTTTGAAAATTCTGTCTAGATTGGCAGTTCTCAAACTATAGTCTTAGAACCCCTTAAAATTGTTGAGGACCCCAAAGAGACTTTGTTTATGTGAGTTTTACTATCTCTACCTATCATTTTAGAACTTAAAATGTCTTAGTATTTTGTAAATTTATTATGTATTATGAAAATAATTTTGATTTCACAGGCCCCTTGAATGGATCTCAAGCATTCTTGAGGGGTCCTGATCCACACTTTGAGAACTGCTGTTCTCAAGGACCTTGTTAAGAATTTTTTTCCAAGCCACAACATCTCAGTTATATGAAATAATTAAGGAGAACAGTCATGTACCAAAATTAAAATGTATTCATTGTCTCAATACAATTTGCATGTTCTTGCATAAATTATGTTCTGTTATTAGACCACTTACAAGTTTTTAAAAAATTGCTGTAGCCTTGGCCTGTTGTTTCTTAATTTGTCTTCTGTTTAGCCACCTGCTATCATTGATCCACATCTCCTCTGCTAGAAAGGCTTGATAGTGAAAGGGCAGAAAAAAGAGAGCAAAAGGATGGGTGAAAGAGAAGAAGGTCAGGCCCCGCAAAAGCCTTTTGTTAGACTCTGGGACCAAAATGTGGAGAATGCTGGCCTAGATTTTTTCATCCCTTAGGGCACGAGCTCTGCCAATAACTTTATTATAGCTTCCTTGTTGGTGCTTAACAATAAAAATGCAGTTCCACATCCTACAAACACTGAAGAGTAAATGTTAAATTATAATAAAGATCTGAATTTTATGATAAAGTCAAGTTTTCCTAACAATAATAGCATCTATCTACTTGGGCAGTTTCATGTTTGTAATATTTTTTATGTCCTCAATAAGCAAGTATTTAAAATTAAGAGCCCAATATTGGAAAACTTTTCTTTTATTCTTTTACTTATTCTATTTGTTCTTGGGAGAGCCAAGCATGTCAGTGGTATCAGATAACATAAAAGTTCTTTCATATTTTGAAATTATTTTTATGATTTATTAGAATTTCTCTTATCTATATAAGTACTTTAAAAACAGAATATTTACAAGCAGATATTATCATTTTACTTTAAAATAAAAATTTTCTTCCTATTCCATCACATGCAAATGCATCATGTCATTCAGCTTATTCCTTAGATATTCTTAAATTTCTATCCTTTGGACTTCATGGTATAGTGGAGATACCATGAGAATCAGGAAGGAGTCCAAGTACATTCCCAGTCTGAACATTTAAATACCTCTATGACCACAAGCAAATCATTTAACCTTTCTGTGCTTCAGCTTCTTCATTTATAAAATGGAAATAATCATATTTTACTACCTATTGCATACAGTAATATGACTAAAATACTTTGGAAAGTTTCAAATTCAGCATGAATATAAGGGGTTTTCACTTGGTTTCCAACTCTTTTCATCCCTTCCTCCAAGTTTCTCCTACATTGGGAGTAGCAAGATAAGGGACAAATAATTTCTAAATGCAAATATCCCCACGTGGTTTTTGTTAGTTTACTTTTTTGTCCATTTCAATATAGTTTTATTTCTAGTTATTAGTGATTACCTGCCTTCCTTGAATTGATTTGGAGCTAATGTTTAAAATGATTGTACATGTATAAATTATATCAGACTAATGTCTTACAGAGGGAGGAGAAAGAGAGAAGGGAAAATGGAACTCAAAATCTTATAAAAGTGAATACTGTGTTTAACATATATTGAATTGCTTGTCATATAGGGGAGGGGTGGGAAGAGGAGGGAGAATTCTGAAACACAAGGCTGTTGTCAAAATTATCTATGCATTTGTTTTGAAAATAAAAAGCTTTATTAAAAAATTAAAAAGTGAATGTTGAAAGTGATCTTTACATGTAATTGGAAAAAATAAAATACTATTACGTGAAAATAAAAAAGAATTGATTTGTAGTCTGCTTATCTCAAGGATAATGTTACCTTTTGTTTTCATGTTTAGGGAAACTTCAGGCATGTCAGCAGCAATAACCAGGTATCTAGAGGAGAGCTGATGATGGTTCTGTCTAGACTGGATGGCTTACACATCAGAGGCCTTTATTTTACTGAGACTCAGCGGTTAACCCTAGGTGAGGTGGGTCTGGAAGAAGTCACCAGTACAGGAAGTGGAAGCATCGCATACAATGTAGAGATATGTTCCTGCCCCCCTGACTATACTGGTGACTCATGCCAGGTAGGAAATTTCTCTTTTGTCAATATGCTATATTGGATTTGATTCATTTCAGGTGTGGAAGGTTATGGCTGCTGTTCATTACCATTTCCCCATGCTTTTCTGTAAAGGTATCTAGCAGATATAAGTATCTTTAAAAAAAATCTTATAAGGCTTTTAATTGAAATTTCATCTATCTGCTACAACATTCAGGGGTAAGAACAGGCTGTATTCTGTGTTAGGATTTGTGCTGAAAAGAAAGTACAGTTCATTTATGGAGCATGTCACTGTCCAAGAAATGGAATATGCTGAGGGGAACTAATACTCAGCCTAGGAATAAGCCTCTGATTTTCCATTCCTTGCTAGACCCTCGTTCAAGTTTGGAAAATAGCTTAACAAATTCTTGAGAGTAACCATGAAAGAAAGATTAAGTCTGATTAAATCCTTTCTTTAAAAGGGATTTTTAAATAATTTAAATTTTTAAATTTAAATTCAAAGTTTTTTTTTTAAATACAAAGCTTGAATGACTGTTTTAAAAAAACTTATTTATATTTTAATAGAATTGGAGGGGTACCTTTAAAACTTTTCATTTCATCTTTTTTGATTTTTTTTGATTTTTGATTTTTGAAATCTTTGACCAGGAAATTTAGACTGAACCTATACACTAGATTTTTAAGTTTTTCAGAATGTAGATTCCCTTATTGGCTAATGATCCATAGATCTTTTTTTCTCTCCTTCCTAAGAGAGTTTTCTCTTGCAATATTTATAAAGTATAAAAAACAGCCTCTCTTCCCCCCTCATATTTTTTCTCCCCTAGTCACTCTTCCAAGATAAAAAATACATAGCCCAAAGGAAGCTGCGGAACCCTTGCCCTGCCTCCCTTATGTCTCAGGAATATTCCTGTGGCATTACTCACCCTGTGATTTATGGCTACTCTCGTCGTCTAGTGCTGTCTGATTTGTGTGAGGTGGGTAGAAGGTGAAGCTGGCCACACCTCACGGGAATTACAGAGCGGTACATGCACCTTGGGTCCTATTAGTGTTCCCTTGCACAGTCTGACTCATGTGGGAAGTTTAGGTGGGGCGTGCTGCAGCCCAGCCTGCAGGCAGCCTCCCTTACCTGACTCAGATCGCAGGACAGGTATAAGAGGAAAAGCACCCAGTGAGTGCATGCACAGGCAGGCTGTCCAGGGACCAGAATGGGGGCACCACGCATGAGGCCAGCCCCAAGCACGGGATGGCTATTAATCCTTGGGGCCACCCTGGGCCATTGTTTGGGTTACAACACACAGCAAAGAGTAGCCTTTCCTCAGTTCCATGGTCAAAGCCATCAGCACCCGAGTAATGTGGATTTTCATGGCCAAGCCCATCAGCGACCAGCTAAGGTGGATTTTAGACCAAGTCAGGTAATGAATGACCTTTTCTCTATTGGTTTGGGTGGGTAGGTGTGAATCGATCAAATCCTTTCCTCTGTAATATTCTTAAAATAAATGGGAAGGAAGAAATTGAGGTAGGGAGTTGGAAAAAGAAGACTGTTTATCTTCTTCTATTGACATTGTACACCTAGTGGATTATTTCCTTAAGCTACAAAGAATGCAAATATCTGTCCACCTTGAAATTCTGAGGTGCTCCATAAGGTCAGAGCCCTAAGCACAGTGTTAATTAAATTAGTGTTCTGCTAGATGTCTGCTTCCAAATCACCAAGACATAAAAATATAGTCCAGTACATTTTGAGTGGAAAAAAATTTTTCCCTCAGGACTATTAAAATATAAGGACAAGGAGGACAGTCAGTAATGATCAGATAAAATATGTTCAATACAGAACAAATATGTTTTCATTTGTCAGGCTTCAAGAATTTCTAAATTCAAAAGCATACAGTTATATATATATATATATATATATATATATATATACACACACACACACACACATACATACATACACACATATGTCATCTCCCATCAACTTTCTGGACATCTTATATCTACAAAGAGGGAAATATATGCCCGACAGCTGTTTAAAATGGTAAAGCAAACTAGTGGTGACATGTTATAATTTAATCCTAGACATTGTAACCTAAGACCAAAAATCATTTACATCAGCTTATCAGAAAAGTTAGTATTAAAACAAAAACAAATATATTTTTAATGTTTATTTATTGAAAGAATATCTTAAAACACATTTAATTCTACGTAGAGATTAAGAACTTTGTTGATATAATCTGTAGAAACTAAATGTCATTTAAAACTACCTGTGACTTGTTTCTGGACAAATATATACATATTTTATACACATATGTACATGTTCTGTATGTATATATATATATATATATAAGGCACTGAGACACACCATTTTCTAATTATAGAAATATTATTATTCTCAAGAAAAGTCACAGAATTTTATATAAAATTCAACTCATTTATTCAGGTCATATCAACTATCTAACTGTCTGACTATCTGATAGCTACACACTGTATAGCATATACACACAAAATTATATACAAAGTCTTAGCATAGTTTTAAGCTCAAAGTTTTACTCCACTAAGTCTTTTGGACCATCCTATATATTCACACAGACAAAAATATGTACCTTATTGAAAATGTCATCTGTTTAAATTAAAAGCAAATTTACATATTTGTGTGTGTGTGTATGTGTGTGTCTGTATCTGTGTCTGTGTTTATACCTCTATATAGATTAGAGATTCTTTATTCTCTTCAATCCCCAACAAAAGCATTTAAAATTTTGGCTTATTTCAGGTTTCTTCTTAAAAGGAATCCAGAATTATTTATTTGGTTATATCATTTTTTCTTTTAATTATTTTTTTTGCAATCTTATATTGTTATATATGGAGACAAATGCTACTTATCAATATAAGCCAATTGCATAAAGTTAGTATCTTTGTTAGTTTAGCTACTTCCAGGCTTTTGAAAATGAAAATTCAGGCTAAGTAAGCTGATTAAATGTTCTGTTTCCCTATGGATGTATTTTCAGATATGTAGCATTCTTTTCATACTTAAATTCTCCCTCAGACAAGCCTGTACTTATAACCTAGTACACTTTTTAAGAAATGTTTCCCATCATTCAAACTTGGTTACTAATAGCTTTGGGGAAATTTATGTTGGAAGGCATGATCTAGTTATCAGAATATGCTGCATAATAGGTTGTAACCTCAATGGAAATTCTTCCAATGTGTGATAATTATATAGCACAAATCACAAACAGTGCTCTAGGCAATGAAAATGGTTTGTTTCACTAGTCTCATCAGGACTTCCAGGTGTTTTACTTTGACTATAGCTTCAAGTAATTGAAAACTTTTTGTGTTGCTTAGATTTCAATAAAAGAAAATCATGTTTTTATCTTAACATCCCCTACTATTTTACACTATTATATATTTAATGTGAGATGAAAAATGCCCCAATGGATAGAGGGCTTCAGGATGACTTGTGTTTGAGGTTAATCTCTGACACTTATATCATTTGTATTACCCTGGGAAAATCCTTGAAACTCTCAGTATTTCTTTAAGATATGACCTGCATTGTTAGAAGGAATTCCTCTCATTGATTAAATCAAGGGTCCAGTTATAGAAAAGAATATATACATAAATATATATGCATACACATGTATACATACTGAGATATACATATACACATACATATCACAGACATAGATAATATGTAATATAAAACCACATAATTGTCAGTGAAGGAAGGATGTATGATATTTGGCAATATTTGTACTTGATCTAGTCAGTGACCTATTCTCTTCCAAATAAATGGAATATCAATGCTGAACATTGACAAATTCAAGAAATAGACAAATGCACAGTATTTTTTGTGGTAAATGGTAATACTATTTTTATTGTCACCATTCTTCTAAAGGCATATATGAGTAGAGTCAGATCATCACAAGAAAACTGATACTTTTCATCAGTATTTTTTAAAAATCCCATAGTCAACAAGCAAAGTCAGCCTTATCCAGAAAATAGAAACCACCTGAAAATCATCAGCCCAAAATAATATTAACTTAAAAGGCTAGAAAACATAAAAGGAAAGAGTACATTCAGACTGGATTTTTAGAAACATATTTGAATCCAATAGGAACCAAATATTTGGTCAAAATGACTTGTTCTATAGTTCATCCAAATTATTCTATGAACATCCATGACTTGTATTTCTGGGTTTACTATCATAGTATAGACTGATGGCAGTGAATGAACGCACCCACTTTCTTTTTTTTTTTTTTTGTCATCCCAGATTCTGCTACAATCTTGTAGATCCAAATTAAAGTTGCTCACTTTTTCATTTCCATACTTAGAGACAGCTTCTAGAAGAACAGAGGCAAAAAGGGGAATGAAAGCTTAATATTCTTGACCTTTTACACCTTAGTGCTGGCAGGGTTCCTGCTAGCTTTCAATTCTCTCAAACTTTTCACTCACCTTTAAAACATCTGTTCATCAGGGAAGGCAAGTTATTCCTCTTCCACCTTCATTTTTTTGTTTTTGTTTTTTGTAAGGTAATTAGGGTTAAGTGACTTGTCCAGGGTCATACAGCCAGTAAGTGTCAAGTAGCTGAAGTCATATTTGAATTCAGGTCATTTGACTTCAGGGCTGGTGTTCTATCCACTGGACTGCCTAGCTGCCTCCTACTTTTGCTTTCCATAGCCTTATTTGTACTTCCCTGTTATCCCACCAGTATTTAACTTAATTTTTAGAAAATGAACACTTACTGAGTACTTATTATGTGCAAGACACTATTCTAAAGAAGGCCATATATCTGAGTAAGACAAAGTCATGTCTTTCGTGACTCTCTTCAACAATGAGATGATTCAAACCAGTTCCAATTGTTCAGTGATGAAGAGAGCCCATCTATACCTAGAGAGAGAACCATGGGTACAGAGTGTGGAACACAACATAGCTTTCTTATTCTCTCTGTTGTTGTTTGCTTGCATTTTGTTTTCTTTCCCAGTTTTTTTTTCCTTCTTGATCCGATTTTTCTTGTGCTGCACGATAACTGTATAAATATGTATACATATATTGGATTTATCATATTTTAACATATTTAACATGTATTGCCATTTAGGGGAGGGGGTGGGGGAAGGAGGGGAAATTTTGGAACAGAAGGCTTTGCAAGGATCAATGTTGAAAAATTACCCATGCATTTGTTTTGTAAATAAAATTTAAAAAATTAATTAAAATAAAAGTCATGGCCTTAAGAAGCTTATGGTCTAATAGGATATTAAAACAAATACATTCATTAGGATAGTACAAGATGCCATACATTAGGTACAGACATCTCTTACATGAAACTAACATAATTTCCCCCTAAACAATACAATTAATTTATTAAAACCAAGCCTTACCTAAAACCAATTCTTACTATCAAGCAGTGGATAAAATGGACAAGTGGATAAGAGCTTTCACCCCTAAACCAGTAGAGATCAGCCTTTGTTAAGTACCTCCTACAGATGTATAAACCATAACTTTAACTACAGTATTTCAAAAAAGGCACGAAGTCAATGCTTTCTTCTAGCTATCCCTGGATTACAAAGAAAAAACAGCAACAGTAAAAAATATCCCAAACACTTTAAAATTGTTTTTGTTTTTAAATATTGGGATCAACTTCTTCAAGACCTGAATCATTATCTTCTGTTTTGTAGGCACACACACACACTCACATACCCACAAAACAGAAATTCATTGTGACAGCCATTTCTAATAAAAGTTCAATAGCATGCCTAGTTTTTCCATATCTTGTCCCTATCAGAACCAAAAGAAAGAGTTAATTTACAGCATTTATCACTGATCCAAGTGATAAAAGGTGTTAGGAAAAGCCAATATTCAGGGTTCAATAGAAATAAGTTATTTTGTATGTGTATATATATATGTATATATGCATTAATATCAATATAAATATGTTATACACATATATATCACATTAAATTTGAAAGTGTCCAGATTCAGATAAAAATTCCCATAAGAAATCTTAACTAGAGAATTCTTGAGAAGTTAGTTCATATTCTCTTCTTTTTTCCATGAAGTACTTCTTTTCCTGTAAGCCCATCTCTTTCCATCCTTAGCCTCCCCAACCACCCTTTCTTCTTTAGTTTAACCCTGAGAGAGGTGTCTGTAAAGACAATTTTTGAAGTTATTAAGTCCAAATTTAGCTTCCCAGTAAGTTCTCAGCATTTCATTCATTTTTAATATTATTGCTATAAAATTCACTTCTTCCTATCATTTCAACTCACCAAAGGCTATATTTTCATAGATATTAACTTTTCATGGGATATACCAGTAAAGCAGAGATTCAGAGGAGTGGGAAATCATATGAAATGAAAACAAGAAAGAATTTAAAGAATAGAATTCCAAGTGGAACTTTCCAAAAATGTACAGAAAAGTAGATAAAAAAAACTGCTGCTTTTTAAGGCTGAAGGCTTATTTCTCTTAAGCAATAACGTAGAAAAATAATGACTTTCTAAAAATCATTTTCTCTGTTTTGCTTTTAAAAAGGGTTGTAGTCCTGGATATTATCGGGACAACAAGGGTTTCTATACAGGACGATGTGTTCCCTGCAATTGTAATGGACATTCAAATCGCTGCCAGGATGGCTCCGGGATCTGTATTGTAAGTAAATGGTTTTGTGTAATTTAATTTTTCTTCCTCCTAATACAATAAGAACAAGGAACTATCTTTCTCCAAGTTTAAAGTAGAGATTGCCATGTACATAGAGACAGCAAAACATTAAAACGATGGAAAACATGTCAAATTTGGCTTTAAAGAACTTTGTCTCAAATCCTGCCCTTGCAGGATTTGTAATATTTGTAATATACTGTGTGATTTTGAGCAAACCACTTAACTTCCATGTTGTTGTTATTCAGTTGTTAAAAAGTCATGTCTGAATCTTCATGATCCCTTTTTGGGATTTTCTTGGTAGAGACACTGCTTTGCCATTTCCTTCTCCAGATCATTTTACAGAGGAGAAAATTGAGACAAATAAGATTAAGTGATTGCTCAGTCATACAGCTAATAAATGTCTGGGGTCAGACTTGAACTCAGAAAGATGAGTCTTCTTGACTTCAGGCAAGGCACTCTATTCATTGTGTTACCTAGATGCCTTTGGTCTCAGTTTTCTCATCTGTAAAATGAGGGGTGGGATTAGCTATTATCTAAGAACCATTCTAGCTTTAAATTCTATGAACTATGAAATATAGGTATTTATTGGCTCTTAACTTTTACAGTCAGTTCTTCCTTCTTCCTACTTCCATGTATAATCCTTAAAAAAATCTTGAGGTTAAGATTTCATCTGTATGTGGAAAATTCCTTTCATTCATGTGGCAGTTCTTCAATAACTTAACTTTTTATTGCCCCTGGCATCTCAATAAGACCTGCCAAGGGTCACACAGCTAGAATGTGACAGAGGGAAAAATTTGAACCCAATTTTATTGACTCCAAAGTCTGCCCACTATATATTATGCCTCTTTATCTTTTATAGTCCTTAAACTGTAAAGAACTGTACTTATCAAAAAAAAAATAAGCCAATGAATTAATTTGTTATTTAATTTCTACTTGCTCTGCAATTAATCAGAAATTTCCATTTTCCAGAATGATGCTAAAGGAACAAAACTGCCCTAGCATCTGATGTTTACTACCTATGTGACTTTACGTTACAATCTCTTTTGGTCACGGTTTTCTTATTTATAAAATTGGTCTAGATAAGTGGTGTTAAATTCAGATACAAAAAGGATTCCTGCTGGCTTCATATTCACTGAGAAAACCACAAATTAAAATGATCTGTGGTTTATTATATCTTAAAATTTTTTTTGTTGAACATTTCCTAGATATGATTTAATCTCATTTGGGTGGTGCTCCTGAGTGAGCTGGGAGTTTGACACCTCTGGTCTAGATGATCTCTGAGGGTCCTTCTATTTCTACCTATGAATCTATGAATCAGCCATACAACTCTATTCAATAGGTGCTTTAAAAAAGGATTTGAGATTTATATAATACAATCTATGAGTTTCACTATTAGCAAAGTAAAGTGGAACTCCATCACTGCACCCTTTGGGAAGTATATTGCTATCTTGTACTGTTTCCCTACCCTTACCCCTTTTTAGTTGCCCTTGCAGCTCCTTTAATTAGATTTGTGATTGGCATTTTATTTTATTATGTGGGGGTCAGGGGTCTGGTGGAAAAATGTTGTGATCCCTCAGTTCCTTCTACTACTACCCTGGTCTAAGGCTCAAGTGGCAGAAGGATCTAAATAGCTCTCCTTGCTAAATGACTTAGCTTACTGTTAGCTGGAAATCCCAAAAGAGATCTTTTCTCCAAAACCTGATGGCAGCCACTTCTAAATTTTGCTTCCTTCTTTTCCTCCCTCTGTCACATTAATAGTACATCAACAGCAAGGGCAAGATAAACAACTTCTAGAACAAAAGTCCCCAGTTAATTTCTACTCCGTATGAAATGCATTATTTTAGCACTAGCTTCCTTTGTGTTATATAATATACATAGACTTTGATTCAAGTGTTTTGAGTTCCTGAGTCTGAGATGTTGAACCAATTCAACATGTCCCAGGGATTGTTTTCCTTGCAAGATGGAACAGGCTAGGACAAGAAATTACTATGAAGAGACCGATAGAATGATTATCTTGTAGTTTTTGAAAATTATAAGTTAAAAGTCTGAAATTTATCATAATATATCATTTTACTCCTATTAGCAATGTCAACATGATAATTAATAATAGGTTTCAGTTATATAGCATTTTAAATTTAATGATGCATTTTTCTAACAATATTGTGAGGTTAGTAGTGCAAGTATCCCCATTTCATAGATGAGAAAACCATAGTTTGATAAAGTGACTTGTCAAAAATCCCATACTAATCAAGTCTTCAGGCTCCAAATATAGCGCTTTCTCTTTCTAGACTGTACTATATTTTTCATATGATAAGTAAAATACTTTCATATTAAAAATTTATCTTGTTACTATGATATTTCTTCTGTCATATCATCTACTGAAAAGTACAGAAAACACCAAAGAGTTTTCCTTTTTTCCTTTAAATTATTAGAAGAGTGCATAGAATTAGAAAGTCAATCATAGGTATTTGGTTTAGTCAAGCAGGATGATTAGCCTCAATGTACTCTTTTTTATTTAAAAATTTTAATTGACTTTTTTTGTTTTTATATGACTTACATTTCCTAATATATCTCTCCCCCTTTCTTTTCCCAAAGAGCCATCGCTTTATTCATACCTGTGGCTTGCATGACCTCAATGATCTTTTTAAAGTGGAGAGCTCAATAAGATTATAAACCAAGGGCTGCCATTAGGCTTACTTTCATCTAGCACTGGTACCATTTTCAAGTGTAACTCTGCCAGTGTGAATTGAGGCAATCCGAATTGTCAAAGAAAAAGAAAACTATCAAGCAATTTCTGAATATTAGATGAACTTTTTGGGTGATTGCTATGTAAATGAGCTGACACCTCACAAGTTTCTTTGTTCTGTTCTAAACTCAAAGGCACTTCTTCATGCATGTTTAAAAACTGCTTGGGAAAGAAATTGTTATTTCAAAAGAGAAACTTTGAGTCCCCAGCAGCAGACTAGCTACTGCTGAGTGCAGAAATAACTTTTTTCCTTTCAAAGAGAAATAATAGCCAGTGTTATTTTATTCTGAGGCCCTGTTCCAGTATGAGAAGAGTTGTTCATTACCTTTTCCCTATCTTTTTATCTCTTTCTTTCTGTTTCTGTTTCTGTACATCTCTTCCTCCTTTTGTTTCTATCTTCCCTTCCTTTCCCTTCTTTCTTTTTCTCTATTTCTCTCTTCTTTCTTTTTCACTATCACCTTCTTCTCTTTCCCCCTTCCCTTCTTTTTTTCCCTTTGTTCCTTTCTCAGTTGTCATCTACATTTGATTCCACAAACATTCATTAAATACTTGTTATGAGTAAAAAAGTATGATTTTTATATCTGGGCACATATTTGTTAACTGAGAATATTGAAATTAAAATATTGGAAAGACCTTCTGTCCAGTATTAGAGAAGTTAGATTCAGAGTATATGACATGAAGTAAGTCACTCAATCCATCTGACCCTCAGTTTTCCCATCTTAAAAAGATGAAGGCGAATGATATCTATGTCCTCTTCCAGCTCTAAATTCCATGATCTTTCAGGAGGTGTTTGCATTTTGAAAAAAGTTGCAGGAATGCTCAAAGAAATTAATCTCCAAAGAAGGACTTTTCAGGCATTAGTTTCCTTTTTAAAATTTTTTAATAGTATTTTATTTTTCCAAATACAAGCAAAGATAGTTTTCAACATTCATCTTTGCAAAACCTTGTGTTCCAAATTTTTCTCTCTCTTTCCCCAAGACAGCAAGCAATCCAATATAGGTTAAACATGTGCAATTTTTCTAAACATATTTCCATATTCATCATGTTGTACAAGAAAAAATCAGATCAAAAGGGGAAAACAACATGAGAAAGAAAAGAAAAAACAATAATAACAACAAAAAAGTGAAAATACTTTGCTTTGATCCACATTCAGTCTCCATAGTTCTATCTCTGGATGTGGATGCCACTTTCCATAACAAGTTCAATGGAATTCAGGCCTTATTTTTTTAGAATCCTAAAAATCACAAGCAGTCCACTGCTAATTCCTAAGCCCAACTCCATTTCGTGTAATACTGTCATGAAATTTTGCTTTTAAATTGATTTTCATTTGGGATAATAGAAGAAAAAAGCCTATTAATATTCTGCTCAATCCAGCAAATTTCTGAATTTTTATGGCCAATTAATATAGTGTGTAGCTCATATGAGTTACTAAACAAGCACAGTTCAAGATTGAAGAGAAAAATCTTCTTCATACCCCATCAGCACCATGATCCTGCTTGACAGAGATATCTTCTATTGCTTTGTCCAGACTGTTTTCAGATGTTTCTCAAAAATTTATATTACATTTAGAAAAGATTCCTATTCAAGTATTGCCCCTTTAGGCAATACTTTGGAGACTACTACAGGTTGTTCTTAATCAGGAGTTATTTTGTCCTAATTATGTACAAAATAATTAAGATGTATACATTTCTACATGATAATATTATATGTCAAGTGGACTTTTCCAAGGTATTTTTATACATTTTAACAGTTTTTCCTAGAGAAAATATCCAGAATATCTGAGAGAATAACTTTAAAAGGAAATGGAAGAATTAATGTTGAAATAAAGTAAGCCCAAAGGTGTCAAATCCTACACAAATGCTCAGGCTCTGTTCTTGGTGGACTTCTGTGTCACAAAATGAAACCATCTGTGCATTTTAATTACTCTTAATTGAAACATGGATTATTACAAAGTTGGAAGAGACCATGGCGACCATCTAATTCAGCCTTCCTGTGTTTCAGATAAGAAAATTGAGAATTAGAAAGGCAAAGTGCCCAAGAAGAATTCTTAGCCATGAAACTCAAATCTGAAGCCCTATCAGAGATATGTGTTTCCAAATTCAGTGTTCTTTCCATTGTAGCAAACCTCCCTCACATTTTACAAGGCAATTTTGAAAGTAAAATAATTGAGTTTTCATAATATTTGAATATTAAATTACTATTCAGAAGATGATTATAACATTAATTTTGTGCTTCTTTGGGAAATCTGTATGCAAAAAGGTTGGTTTTGTTTCAAATAGCAACATTCCATTCAATTTCCCACTTGTTCTAACAAGTTCCACATATTAAACGTAGTTTTCAAAAGGTACATTAAAATACTTCAGTCTTTACTGGGTTCAGACTAAAATGAACTGTACAAAAAAAGGTCACGTAGTAATCAACTTTACAAAGCTTTTACATAAAAATGTGAGACACAAAAAATTTACTGATAGATATGCACTATATACACACACACATATGTGTATACATTACATATCCACACATACATGAACTCTTCTAATCTCAAATATGATTAGAACAGAGTCTTCTAAAGAAAAACAAAAGTTACTAGTCATTATCATTGTTGCTGTTAAATCATTTCAGTCATATGGGATTCTGTGACCCCATTTGAGGTTATCTTGGTAAAGATCTTGCAGTTATTTGCCATTTCTTTCTCTAGATCATTTTACAGATGAAGAAATTGAGGCAAGCAGGATTGAGGGATTTGTCCAGAGTCACACACCTAGTAAATGTCTAAGGCCAGATTTGAATTCAGGAAGAGGAATCTTCTTGATTTTCTGATAGTTAAAGCTATTTGAAGGTTAATATTAACTGTAATTAACTGATATAACCTTAAAGGCAAGGGTCTTATATTTTTTGGGAGTTGTGGACTCCTTTGGAATTCTGGTGAACCTCCTTTTCAGAACAACATTTTTAAATGAATAAAATTAATATTTAGAATTATAAAAAGCATTATATTGGAGTATGGTTGTGTGTGTATACAGTATATGGAGTACACTATGTATATGTATATACACACATGTGCATATACACAGGTGTATTGCAAACATACATGTGTGTACACATGTGTATGTACCCAAGTTCATAGACCTCAGTTTAAAAATTCCTATTATAGAGCTAGAATAAATTAATTATAATTATTTGAATAATCATCAAGTCAAAGAGCCAGAGTTGCAGGGGGTTGCAGGGACTATCTCATCTAGTCCCTTTATTTTATAAATCAAGAAATTGAGGTTCAGTGACATATGTAAGGTCACATATCAAAGAAAGGGTTTGAGTTCAGACCCTTTGATGCCCTAATCCGTGTTCTTCCCATAATAAATACTAGGCGACTAGGAGAAGATAGTTTTAATGATAACAATAGTATCATATAAAATAAACACAAAGGGCTGCTTTTAATTGTACTGTTTGTTCTGTTCCCCAGAATTGTCAACATAACACTGCTGGTGCAAACTGTGAGAGATGTAAAGAAGGTTACTATGGAGACGCCCTCCAAGGTTCCTGTCAGGTCTGCCCATGCCCTCATACAAACAGGTACTATATGATCTAGAACAAGAAGGAACCCAAGTTCTCTTTTTGTTTAGCTCTTGCTAGTCTTTTTTTATTATTATATGTTCAGTGAAGCATCTAGGAAAGTTCAGTCAGAGAAATGGGAAAAAAAAACCTAATTGGTTGAGACAGAAAATAATTTAATAATCAGTAAAATGTGTCAACTCAATAAAAATAGCACAGTCTATTTAAAATTATCTCTTGCTCCAGGAAAGGTGGTTAAACTTTAGATTGTCACCAATAATGTATCCCAAGTGGATCTGAAATTAAAATTTATATCCTTCTTTTAAATTAATGCATTTAATACAAACTCTATAAGTCTACATAATTAAGTTACTTCATTTGTAAAGACGTGAACAGATGCTAAAGAACAGTACATAACAAGACTTTTTTTTCAACTATTTATTTATTTTGACAAGCATTTATTTCTTCCTCTCATTGTCCCCATCTTCTTGAACAAGGAAGAAAGAGAAAGGAAGGAAGGAAAAATAGATGGTTGGATGGATGGAAGGAAGGAAGGAAGGAAGGGAAGGAAGGAGGGGAAGGAAGGAAGGAAAAGAAGGAAGGAAGGAAGGGAAGGAAGGAGGGGAAGGAATGAAGGAAAAGAAGGAAGGAAGGGAAGGAAGGAAGGAAGGAAGGAAGGGAAGGAAGGAAGGAAGGAAAAGAATTGTTAAAGAAAACCCTCATTGCAAATGAGTGTACAATTTGGCTCAGGAGGCAAGTTTGGAAGTTTATTTGGCTTAGGCCTGGAACCAAATATGCATATTCAATTGTTTCAATCATATCCAATTCTTCATGACCCCATTTAGGGTTTTCTTGGCAAAAATACTGAAGCAGTTTGCCATTTCCTTCTCCAGCTCAAAGGGAGGCAAACAGAACTAAGTGACTTGCCCAGAGTCACACAGAGAGTAAGTTTCTGAGACCAGAACTCTGTTTTCTTGACTCTAGGCTTGGCATTCAGTGCCCTGCACCATCCAGGTGCCTTAAATATATACAATCTAGCAAAATAAAGTCCTGCCTTGGCAGTGTCCAAAATAGTATAACTCCTTCTGTAGTTTAAGGCTGTGCCCTCTCTGTCAGGCATAGGCTGACACATTTCATCTTCAATCTTCTGGAGTCATGGTTTATATCCTTTGCAGCAAGATTTCCAATACCAGTCTAGCTTCAAAGCAGATAAAGCTCTAATAGCTCTCCTGAACCTTGCCTGAGGCCTCCTATAACTATTTTACCTAACTCTTTCCAGCAGTATTAAGTGTACTGACAAGCCCTATTAATCTTATTAAAGACATAACTCTGTATTGATCAACTACACCAAAAGAGATTTCCCAATGTGGCCAGTGCCTTAACCAATGAAATGATGGATTGTGTTACTTCAGTGTTTGAGCTTATGAGAGCTTTGTGTTCAGTAGGCAGACATGACAGTTTCATAAGGTTAGGTTTTTTTTTTTTTAGTAGTGTCTTTAATTTCTAGAAAAAGTTCTTTCCTAAATAAATCACCAGATAGAACTAAAAATTCCACCATTCAGGATGAAATCATCTTGATGTTATAGTGAACAGTTTGGCTCAGGAAGTGAGTTTAAAGGTTTATTTCTTTATATGAAGGTCTAACTTAGGCCTGACACCCTCAGGAGATTCTTTCCAGGGTGGGTGCAAACGTGTTCAACACAGAAGAATTTGAATAAATGGGAGGAGCTGTTTTTCTTTTAAAGCTAGAATTCTCTGCACCTTTTCTGCCTAGACTTGTTTCATTCCTCCATTATTATTCCTGGGTGGAAAAAAAAATTGTACTAATCATTCTTTCCTAGAATAAGCTACTTTGTCCTATCTCAAGGGAGGGAATATATTTCAATATGGGCCAAATATGGGTATAGAGAAAGTCCCAAAGCATTCAGCCAGGTTTTACCCCAGTGATAGCTGAAATGAATCATTTATACTAAGAACTAATAGGAATGCCAAAATGTAATTTACACAAAGAGGGCTGTGATTTTGATTTTCATTTAATTTAAATCATCAGAATATCTTTGTAAACTAGGGAACAGAAAATGCACTGCCTTGGGCTTGGAATAAGGCTCTTTCTCCTTTCTCCCTACTCTCCCCTTTATTATTCTAGTTTTGCTACTGGCTGTGTCGTGAATGGGGGAAATGTGAAATGTTCCTGCAAACCTGGCTACGTGGGAGTCCAGTGTGAAAGGTCAGTGTCTTCTCTCCCTGCTGGTGGCCAGCAGCAGGAACACCACCTGCCTTCAGGGTGTTCCAGCCCTCATCAGGGACTGTTGCTGCTGCTGCTGCCTTCCTCCCAGGTGCTTTTCTAGCCTGTTGAGCAAATACAAGAGTGCTTACTTCATAATCATGCAATTTTTCCTCTTTCTCATTTTCTGAATATTTCTCACATTTGGAAATTATACACACTCAGGTAATGGATAGAACTATACAGTGCAGGTGATTTAAGCCTTGGGGATTTGAAAAGCAAAGAAATTTGTTCCTATTCCTTTTCATGTCTTATCTTCAAACATGCGTTGAACACCTTGCATGTATAAAGGTGCTACTCAAGGCAAGGGGAAGAGTAGAAATAGGGACAAGACATGGTCCTTGCTCTGAAGGAGCTGATTGGTTGAGAAGCCAGGACCTGTGCCCTTGGAAAGCTAGCTGTAGCATGAGGAGCATGATGAGTACCAGATGGGTGGCTCAGAAACAATGGACATAAATTCTTTGTGGGAGCTCTGAGAAAGGGGAGCCTGTCATAGGATAGAGAAGGCACTGGAAATACAACTTCACCAAGATGGGGTTAAGGTTCTGCAATTCAGGAAGGAAGGATTCTTCTAGTACCTTTTATGTGCCAGGTACCATGCTAGGAAAAAGTGGAAAAGAGACCCTATCCTCAAGGAGCTTACATTCTACTTAGGACGGGGAAGGGAGAGACACAAAATAGGTTACAAGGAGGAAAAAAAGTGATATTCTTCTAGGTGGGAGAGTCCATCTGATCACAGGCACAGACACATGTTTTGAGGACATGAATAGTCTGTTCTGATTGGAGTGTGGATTTCCACACTCCAATGTGGAGTAACATTGGGAAAAGTGGGGTAACAAGGGAAAAGTTTGGAAAGTTAGCATGGGGATAAAATAGGAAAGTCCTCAAGGGCCCAAGCTAAAAAGCTGGGACTTCATCATGGATTGTAACCGAAAACCCTTCTGCTTTCTCCTTCTCATTTAAGACATTTGTTCCACTTGTCTTCTTACATCTTTAAAAAAGATTTCAGGATCTAACACCTCTGAAACTCCTTCTAATTAAATTCCTGCTGTCATTTGTCATGACCAAAGAAATGAAAATCAGAGACTGACATGATGAGCTCCTCTGGCTAGCAGGCACCTGATTCAGAAAGAGTCATTCTTAATAAACTCTTTTTATATTTTCACTACTTTGTTACTTCCAAGACTTTCAAAAGTGAAAATTATATTATTATCCATTTTCAAGTTTTCTTCCTCAAATAGCTGATAAATATCCTACTAATATAATTTGCTCATCATTTTTCACACATTATCTTATTGTCCCTCCCATAGCACCAGCAACCCTAAACCACTTGCCCACTCCAAGCATTTTCTCTTGTTCTGGTATTTTCTACGCCAAGGGCATCAATAAAATCAAGACATTTTATTGCTAGCCATTGTATTTACCTGCTATGATTAGAGAGGAAGAATGTCATGAAATACTTTTATAATTTGGGTGTTAATGACTTGGGTATATATACAGGGATGTGACATCCAACTTCTCTGAATATTTATGGACTCTGAAAAAGAGGCAATCTGTTATTATGTAAATCTTTATGTAGAGAATGTGGGTGGGAAAGATATCTAAAAATAAAATATTTTAGAACATAGATATTCTGTGCAATATAGTCTGTTGAGTAATAATAATTATATTATCATATGGCTTTAAATTGTGCTTTAAAGTATACTTTCCTTGCAATGTTCCTATACAATACCTAAAATATTTTTTTTTGAATACCTAAAATATTGATCCAGGATTCTGGAAATCAACTTCTGACTCTTTTTTGGAATTCATTTTCCTTCATAGTTTTAAGAATAAAATTTTCGATTCCCCACTGGTTTTCTGAAATTTATTAATATGCAAGTTGAGCCTATCATTTCCTCATCGAAATTTGATACTTCAGACTATGTCTTTGCTATAATTTCTTACAAAACTTAAATATTGGGAACAAATTGATACTTTGCTTCTAGCCAAACAGAGAAGACTTAGATTTGAAAGGTTAAAATCACAATTAGGAAATCAGGATCCCCATCACCACTAAATTCTACTGCATATTATGAGTGTGTTATTTGACTTGATTTTCATTTCATAAAGGAAAAAAGGCCATCCCTGCCTACCTTGCTTCATTGTATTTTTAAAATAGACTTTTATTGATATCTTTTGCTCTGACATGATGAACACTTTCCCATTATATTCTTTCTCCTTTCCCATCCTAAAGAGTCATTCCTTATTATAAATAGTAAAAAAGAAGAAAGAAAAAATCCAGCAAACTTAGTTAACACCTTGAAAAAGGCTGACATTATATAGGGAGTTATTCCCCACCTCTTCAAAGAAGTTGACATATTTTCTCATATCTCTTCTTTCAAGCCAAAGTTAGTCTTTAAAATTTTATATCATTCAATTTTGATTATTTTGTTATTGTTTTCATTCTTTTCATTTACACTGTTGCAATATTTTATACAAATTTTTGCCTAATTCATTTTGCATCTGTCTGCCTTTCCATATTTCTCTGTTTCATTATATTCATATGATAGAACAATAATATTCCATTACATTTGTGTACCATATTTTATTTAGCCATTCCACAATCTCTAATTCTTTGATACCACAGAAAATACTGCTATAAATATTTTGGTAGATATGGGCCCTTTCATCTTATTTCTGACCTCTGGGAACATACATCTAGTAATGGATTATTCTCTTTTATGGTACATATTTCATATTCAGCTCACTTCTATTTTTAATTTATTGTGCTTTATGACATAAGATATTGATTTAATTCTCATTTTTGCCAGACTGCTTTCCAGTTTTTTCCAGCAATTCTTGTCAAAGGGTAATGCTGCTAATTTAGGTAGTTTATAATATGAACATGTAGGTAATTAGATAATTTATATCTGAGTTTATTTGTGAAGTCAGTTATTTGTGATTCTTCCTTGTCTAATTTGTCCTATTTGTCAACTTTTTCTATTTTTTTAACCAGTACCAAGGATTTTTTTTTATGATTACCACTTAATAATGTTGTTTAAGGTCTAGAAGTACTAATCTTCCTCCCAACCTCCCATTCCTTTCCCACCATTTTTCATTACTTCATATTTTCATACCTAACCTTATAAATGTGATCCTTTGTTCTTCCAAATGAATTTTGTCTAGGTCTTTCAAATCCCTTTGATAGTTTGATTAGTATAACACTATGTAAATTAATGTTGGTAATATTATCCTTTTTATTATGTCAGGATGATGTGTCCTGAATATTTCTCCAGCTCTTTAAGTTGTTCTTTATTTCTTTTAAGACTGTTTTATAATTTATTTCTACAAGTATTTCATGTGCTTTGATCTTGAATTGTCTTCTCAGTTACTTCTGCACTATTTCACTTAGTAATCTCATCAGCATCCATGGATTCTATTATCATCTCTCTGCTGATGATTCCCAGATCTGTTTATCCAAGTGTAATCTCTCTCCTAATCTCCAGAATCAGATCTCCAACTACCTATTAGTCATTTTGAGCTGAATGTTTAAGATAGACATCTTAAAACCAACATGTCTAAAACTGAACTCACTACCTTGGAAGTGTTGAGGATACCACCATTTACCCACTCACCCAGGCTCACAACCTTGGTATTCTTCTTGACTTCCCACTGTCTCAACCCCCATTTCTAATCTTTGTCAAAATCTGTCAATTTTAGCACATCTTGTATGCCCCATCTCCTTTTCTTAATAATGTTTTTTTGATGAACTTCTTTGGTAAATTGCTTATTTTATGCCTCTGAAGTTATTCTGAATGGAATTTTTCCCTTCTATCATGGGCCTTCTGGCTTTTGTAATTGCCATTCAGAAATGCTGTAGATTTTTGTGGGTTCACTTTGTTGCCTAAACCTTTATTGAATTTATTAATTATTCAAATGGATTCTTTGCTGACTCCCTAGCAACTTACATAAAATATCATGCTATCATCAAATAGGGATGACCTGTCCCTTTTTTTTTTCTATCTTTATTTCTACCTTCTATCTTCATTTCTATTTTATTTCTCTTGTCTTAATTGCTGATGTTAGCATTTCTAAAGTCATGTCATATAACTGCAGGATAATGTGTTCTGTTGTTTATTTTCCTTATTCTTCTTTTTACTAGAGTTCTCTCATTGTTGTGTCCTGCTTTCTAGAGTCCCCAAGTTGGGGTGACAAAACATATCATTGCTTTCTAAAGCCCCCACACCAGGGTAATTAAAATATTCCTTCCTAGTGGAGAAGTGATGAGACAGGATTCCCAAGTATGGTGGAAAAATGGAGTCCGTTTATTTCAAGGGCTTTCCCCTTTTTATAATGTAATAAAAAACAACTCTGAGCATGTAGGACCACATAAACAAATTGCTATGTAGTTTGCCACCTGGTATCATTCTTCCACCTGCTATCACTCTGCTTCAATTTCAACACAGGTTGTCACCGCCCCCTGACTTCTCAGGAATGCTGAGAGCCTTAGGGGAGATGGAGAGCCAAACCAGACATTGTCAGCAGGTTCCCTCTGGGCTAAGGGGTCTTAAACCTCACCCAAAGTTTCCCCACTGACTGTGACCCTTTACATTTGATGACCTTATTTTTAGGTTCCACATTCACTTTAGAACTTGATGGGCAAGATATCCCTCAATTCATTTTAAAAAATATTTTTAGGTACTGTGTTGGGTGCTGAAGATACACAACTGAAAATTAACCATGATGCCCCTGTAGTTGGGAAAGATCACTACACCTTTTATGCAAGCTCTCTTCTTGTTACCGTCATCATCTTCCAGAGGTTTAGAGGAGCTCCATCATTGACCATAGGAGTTGTCCAAAATGTTTGGAATAGATAAAAAGATTTTTAATTTATAATGGCATAAAGACCCATGCAGTATTGATGTTTATTATGTTTGTCTTTTTTTTTTCATGTAGATGTGCACCAGGATATTTTGGGAATCCCCAGAAATTTGGAGGTAGTTGCCAACCATGCAATTGCAATAATAATGGCCAATTAATCAACTGTGATCCACTGACTGGAGGTAAAATTGACCCACTTATCCATAAATGTTGTTTGATGTTTCCTTTTCAGGGTGATGCAAAATTACATTCTGGATCCAAGGCAAAATTTTCTTTAAAATATGTGTTAACTGCAAAGTACATGATCTCCCAATTGACAAGTGATTCCCCTCTTCTAAAGTGTTAATCAGGGGTCCTCAAACTATGGCCCACGGGCCAGATGCGGCAGCTGAGGACGTTTAGTCCCCTCACCCAGGGCTATGAAGTTTCTTTATTTAAAGGCCCACAAAATAAAGTTTTTGTTTTTACTATAGTCCGGCCCTCCAACAGTCTGAGGGACAGTGAACTGGCCCCCTATTTAAAAAGTTTGAGGACCCCTGGTCTTAATGACTTTCCTAAATACTATTTGTAATTGGGATAGATTTTTTTATGGCGTAAGTAAAGCAAGAGATAACCAATCTCCAAAAGATTCAGCTGTAGCCATAATAGGCTGAAGCCCCCTTTTTTTGAAGAAATATTCTTTCATAATATGTTACATTCTAGTCTCATGGTTCTGTTATTATATATTTAACATGATAACCTATACATGCATATAAATATACAATTGAAATTTGGCAATTGGATGTTAATTAACTGGGTTACAGGAAAAAAAAATCTCAGAGCCATAAATTTGCATCTGCTGCATAAATAAGCATTGCTTAAATACTTTTCCAAAGTATTATAGTTTGATGAAGTTTCTAAAATAATTAGGATTTATAATATCCCTAAAGAAAGAGGTTTTATCAAACTCAAATAAGTTGCCTTTGCAGAAATTTATTAAATTAATTTATTAAATTAAATTTATTAGTGAGTTAAATGTAGCATCTCTAAATTATATCCACAAGTACTTTACAAACTTAAAAATAATATTTAAATATAGTTATTACTATTGTTATGTTATTCTTACCATTTAATGAAGTTTTAGGTAATATTAGTATTGAGAGAAATCACTGTCCTACTATTCTTTTGTATTTCTTATTTTGGAGATTGCTTATTGAATAAAAATAAGATGCAAGTGCCCATTCTCTATGTTCACAGAAAGTATTTTTAGGACAGCTCCAGTAGTGGATAAGATTATGAACACCTATTATCATAATCAACATCTTTATATAAATGTAGCATTGCTAATAGACAGCTGGCCTTGAAGCAAGTGAGACCTATTCTGGCCTGCATGACCTTGGACAAATACTTGCAAAGGCAACCTATTTGTATTTGATAATCCCTATTCTGCCATAATCCCTCTGCCAATCTCATTCTCAGTCTCACATCTTCAATTGCCTTTCAGACATTTTGAATTGGATGGCCAGGAGACTCAACATATCTAGCACTAAATTATTATTTTGTTTTATTTTGGGTTTTTTAATTTTTATTATTAAAGCTCTTTATTTTCATTTAAAAAAAATTTAATAGCTTTTTATTTACAAGTTATATGCATGGATAATTTTACAGCATTGACAATTGCCAAACCTTTTGTTTCAATTTTTCCCCTTCTTCCCTCCACCCCCTCCCCTAGATGGGAGGATGACCAATACATGTTAAATATGTTAAAGTATAAATTAAATACAAAATAAGTATACATGTCCAAGCCATTGTTTTGCTATATAAAAAGAATTGGACTCTGAAATATTGTACAATTAGCCTGTGAAGGAAATCCAACATGCAGGTGGGCAAAAATATAGGGATTGGGAATTCAATGTAATGGTTCTTAATCATCTCCCAGAGTTCTTTCCCTGGATGTAGCTGGTTCAGTTCATTACTGCTCTATTGGAACTGATTTGGTTCATCTCATTGCTGAAGAGGGTCACGTCCGTCAGAATTGATCATCATATAGTATTGTTGTTGAAGTTTTTTATTTTCAAAACATGTGCATAGATAATTTTGAACATTAACCCTTACAAAATCTTATGTTCACAATTTTTCCCTCCATTCCCTTACTTCTTCCCTAGATGATAAGTAATCTAATATATGTTAAACATGCAATTCTTCTATACATATTTTCACAATCATCATATTGCACAAGAAAAATCAGATCAAAAAGGAAAAAAATGAGAAAGAAAACAAAATGCAAACAAACAACAACAAAAAGAGTAAAAATACTATGTATACACCTAAATTTATTATTTTTTCACCTGACACTCCTCATTTTGAAATGTCCTTATTATCGTGGAGGGCAACTCATCCTCTTAATCCCTCAAGCTTATAAGCTCTACTCCTCATTCTCTCTCACCCCCAATATCCAATCTGTAACCAAGGCCCATTGATTTCTCCTTTGTTACATATCTCAGATATGGTTCTTTTCCTCCTCTGATACTGCACCATTCTGGTGCTTGGACTATTTGAAGAGCCTGATTCAAACTTCCTCTCTGATCCACCCTCCATTTAGCCGCCAAAGTGATTTTTCTAAAGCCAAGGTCTGAACATGTCACCATCCTACTCCACAGACCTCAGTGGCTCCACTTAATCTCCAAGATCAAATGCAAAAATCCTCTGGAATTCAAAGCCCTTCATCCTCTGTCCCCTTCTACCTTTCCAGTCTTCTTTTACCTTACTTCCTGTAATATACTTTTCCAACCAGACCTTTGTTGTTCCTTGAATAAGACATCCAATCTCTGAACTCCAAATATTGTATTCAGCCATTTCTTCATTTCTAGAATGTGTTCCTTCCTCATCTCTGTCTTCGGGCTTCCCTGGTGTCCTTAAGTCCCAGTTTTTACAGGAAGCCTTTCCCATCCCATTTTAATTCCAGTGCCTTCCCTCTGTTAATTATCTCCTATTTACTTTGTACAGAGCATGTTTGTAAATATTTACTTCTTGTCTCCTCCTTTAGATTGTGAATTCTTTGAGGGAAGACTTTGACTCTTACTTCTTTTCATGCTCCCAGAGATTAATATAAAGTATTAGTATAAAGGCATTTTATGGTAGGCACTTCAAAAATGTTAATCGACTGACTGGAAACCTATGAACACATAGCTATCCAAAGATGTACAGCAATTTTTAAAAGACTAAGTATTTGGAATGCTGAGAAAGAGGAAGAAGAGGGTCAGGACAGAAGTGTCTATATAGCCAGATGAAGTTTATCTAGAAAGGTTTCAGAGAATAGGTTCTAATGCAGAATTCTAGGAAGTCTGTTGGATTTTTTTTCTTAGAAAAGAGTAAAGAAATATTCCAGGTAGCAGAAAAAAAGTGTTTTAAGAGAAAGGGCATAGTAGAAAGAACAGTGGTAGACTTATTGAGCCATGTTCCTTAATGATGACTTATAAGTTCAGAGCATTGATTCCTCCAGATAATGGAGGCAGAAAACCTCCAACTTTCCTTACTTTCTTTCTATATAAAGTTGTGCAGTTTACTTAATTTTGAGGGGGGGGATTGAGTTTCCTCATCAATAAATTAAGGGGTAAAGCTAAGTGACCATCACAATCCCTTCCCTGTATAAAGCCTACCAGAATGACAAATGGCATAGAATAGAGATGGGATGCAGTGAGGGATGTCCAAGGGATCACTCCTCTCCTAGCTAGAAGGAAGAATCCTTGATGTGAGACAAGCTATAGAATAAAAAAGTGAACATTTGGGAAAAGGACACAGATGAGGTAACGAACCTCAAAATGGTGAATCTGGAGTCTTAATTTGGTGTGATGGCAATTGGAGAGAGAGATTCCAGGAGAGAACATTTATATAATCAGAATGACATTTGAGGAACTTGAATGACTCAGTGACCCCTGCTGTGTTGTATGACTGAAACTAGAGGCAAGGGAGGCTGAGGTGGAGGCTTCCACAAGAGAAATTAATAAAAGCAGCATCTGATCTATAGTTTTGGTAATGGAAAGAAATGGACAGACCCAGGAAGAATGACAATAAAGATAATTTCCCCAGTTTACCTTTTCCAGAAGTAAAATCAAAACATAAAGGTTAAATTGTAAACTATTACATAATGTCTTTTCTGTTTATTTTGACTTCTGAATTCCTGAATATTCCAATTTCAGATTGTATTAATCAAGAACCCAAAGATGGAGGCCCTGAAGAATGTGATGGTGAGAAAAGAAATGCTTTGCCCTTTGTTGGACAAGTCACTTAATTTTTGTAGAACTCACTTTTCTTAACTATAAAATGGGAAGATTTTTGTCCCAGATTCTTAAACTATAATTCAAAACCCCATATGTGGTCACATAACTGAAGGTGAGGGGTCACAAAATTATGATTTATTATCAGTAAATGTTTGATTTGTATATATTTTATAAATTTCTATGCCCAGGGTCATGTAAAAATTTCTTAGGCAAAAAGGAGTCACAAATGGAAAAATTTATGATATTATTGTGCTATAATCCTACATTTCCCAGTGCTGGTATATTTATTTGAGGTATTAGCATTGCTATAGGCATGTTGCTAGGAGAATACTAATTCCCCCTCCATTCAAATGATCAAAGATGGAAGAGCGACCTTTCCTATTAGAAATGACTACTGTGTTATCTTCCTGGGTTAGGAACCCATGTTCCCACAAAGAAGCCCAAGTGTATTGCTTTAGTTCTAATATAGAAAACATGAAATGAGCTTAACCACCTGTGCACGTCCTTTCCATTCTTGTGATTTTTGACCCCAACCTCCTCCAGCATCATTGTTTTCCTTTGTTTGTGGTCTTTGTATAGACTGTGACAGCTGTGTGATGACTCTCCTGAAGGACCTGGAAAAGATGAACGATGAGCTTCGACTGGTCAAATCACAGCTCCAGAGTACTACTGCAAGTGCCGCCACTCTGGAGCAAATGAAGCGCTTGGAAACCCAGACCAAAGACCTGAGGGTAAGAACTTTTAAATAAGGAGAGAGAACTTTGAAAGAAAGTGAATTTAGTTTAGGTTAGGGCATATTCCACTCACTCCATATCCAAAATGTAGTGTTATTTGTAGGATGGAGTAGGAGACATGAGCCTCACTATTTTGAATTTTCACTGCTAATCTTTGATTCATTCAGTCAGTTGTTCAATATCATCAGTCAGCCAGCTAACATTTATTGAGCTTCTACTTTATAGGGAACTTGAAAATGATGAAAAGTTAATCTGATGTTTAAAGAATTTTAATTACCAGGGGAAGCTATTTTCTATGCAATTATTCCCAAAGTTGAAAGTAATTTCCATATTATACAAGAGAAAATAAGGCTCTGAATTAGCGAGTTTTCATTAAAGGCATATTCTTCATCAAGAATTTCTAAATTCAAATATATGACTTTTCCTTACATGGTCCTAAGAAAATCATCTAATACCTCTGGGCTTATTTACATGCACAGAAATGACAATTACTGTCTTATTGGTAGAGTGTAGAACACAACAACTACTTTTTGCAATACTGATGTTTTGTATATTTTGTAATTGTACACATATAACCCATATAAAATTTGCTTACCATCTCAGGAAGAGAACAGGGGAGGAAGGACTGAAAGAATTTGGAACTCAAATTTTTTTTAAATGAATGTTAACATTGTTTTTATGTGTAATTTTGGGAAAATAAAATATTATTTTTATCTATCTAAAAAAAAGATTGGTATTTTGAAACTCCTAGGAAGTCTGCCACTTGGGGGATATATATAGATATAGATACAATGATGTAAATTTCCTGTATGTCACAGTATTAGGAACTATAGTCTGCACCAGAAAAGAAGGAATAGTCAGGATTGAGAAGAAACTCGGGAAAAGTTGCTAATTTACTTAGTTTTAATGTGAGGAATTTGTATACTTTTTATTCCTAAAGAGCCATCGTTTTCAACAAAGTTTGACACATCTGAAATGCAATTTTATATCCAAGACAAGATAGATTTCTTTTAGAGGAATGATCTCTAGGAGAAGGGATTTTTCCTGACATCTCCAGAATCAGTTAGGATCATAGGAAGTTCACCTTGATTTTTCATGGGAAAGTGTTGAAGAGGAGACCTTATAGAAACAATTCAAGGCATCTTCCTGGCATGGGGGTTCTTGATTTTGGTGCCAGCAGACTATAAACGCTGTTCTATACAGCTCCATACAAGCTCTATACAAGCTGGAGAGGTTTTGAGTTTAGGCTTGATAGTGAGGGAGGTATTCCTGTCATTTGAGGAATAGTAAAGTTATTAACTCATTTCTCATTAGCATATTTAAGATAGTATGTGTTGTTTTATATTCATTCTCCATAGTTCTCTCTCTAAAAGCAGATGTCCTACCAGGATACCCCTGGACTAGATCATCTTTAAACTTGTAGCTCTGACATTTCAAATAGTATTAGCAATTTTTTGCTAATTCAAATAGTATTAGCAATAGGGGTCATTAGCTCCTTTCTCATTAGCATATTTAAGAATGAAAAAATTCCAGCATCTTTACTTCCAGGTTAGCCATCTCTTTGAAAAACTCAAACCTCAATAGACCCTTGGTCTATTTCCCCCACCTACCTTATTTTAGAACCAGATCCTTGTTGATATTGAGAACATGACTGGTATCATGTCTTTGCAAGAAACATTTATATTTTTCTAATCAGGGGGTGGGAGAAGTGAGGGAAGGAAGAAGGGAGAACATTTTGAACTGAATTTTTTAAAGTTAAAAATAAATAATAATGTTTTAAAAAAAAAACTATCCTGCCATTCTTCTCAGTAGGTGGGAGAGAGAATAAAGGGAAAGAATTTGGAACTCAAAAATATTTTTGAATTAGTAACAAATATTTTTTTAAAAAGAGGAATCATACCGATTTTATAAAATTAATGCTGATAGTTTAAAATGAATCTATAGTAAAAACAGGTTGTCTGGGCCTTGACTTCTTATTTAACAGGGAAGTTTAACTTTGCTTTATTTTCAGAATCATTTGCTCAACTACCAGTCTGCTATTTCAAGTCATGGATCAAAAGTAGATGCCCTGGAAAAAAACCTTAACAGTCTGAATCAGGATTTTGAAACCTTACATGAAAAGGTAATGTATATAGGCAATATTTAGAGTAATTTCTTTGCTTACTCTGAAGGACTTATACTGAAAAATTCTATCCAAACCCAGAGAAAGAACTGATTATGTCTGAATATAGACTGAAGCATACTTTTTTTTTTTTTTTACTTTCTTTTTTTCTTTAGGGTTTTTTTGGGGGAGGGGAAAAGAGCTATGTTTTCAAATTTTATAGAAATGTTTTGCCCAGCTTCATGTGGGCCTTCTCAGTGTGAGGTGGGAAAGGGGATGAAGGAGGAAAATCCAGGAAAAAAAAAATTTAAAACAAATATAAAAAAATTGTTTTACATGTAACTGGAGGATTCTCTTTTTAAAGTAATTACATGGTTCTAAATTTGGAATGTTTCACAATCTGGTCACTTTCCTACCTTTCCTGTCTTCTTGTACATTATTCTCTTCTACCCACATAAAATAGAGCCAAATAAGCATTTATATCCTGCTAGGCGAAAGGAAAAGAACTACAGTTTCAGCTTTGTGACTCTTAAATGCTCTAAATTTTTACAGCCAACTCTTTAGAATTCTTGG
Source organism: Sarcophilus harrisii (assembly GCF_902635505.1). NCBI lineage: Eukaryota > Metazoa > Chordata > Mammalia > Dasyuromorphia > Dasyuridae > Sarcophilus > Sarcophilus harrisii. Next base: position 491,065,338 of record NC_045426.1, on the reverse strand, counting down.
TTGCTCTCATGACTCAGTTCTAATACCACTTTCTACAAGAGGCACTTTTTAGTCTTTCTAACTGCTGATACTTTCCTCCTTTAAGTTATCTTCCATTTATTCTGTGTAAGACTTATATTTACATATTGATTGTCTCCTTTATTAGGATTTAAATTCCTTTAATAAGTGCTTAATAAATGTTTTTTATTGATTAATGAAATAGTTTAGAATGTTTACCATCAATCAATTTAATTACTTTTAATTGTTTGAATTTCTATACAGGTTCAAATAAATTCAAGGAAAGCCCAGACATTATATAACACTGTTGCTCAGACAAATCAAAATGCAAAACAGCTGGATACTAGGATACAAAATGTCATCAGAGATGTTCATGGTAATGATGTTTTCTTACTTTTGCTCAGATGTTTTGTTTTATATAATCATTTTGAATTTTGAAATAGCTTTATGTTTGGGTTCAACATTTCAGATACCCCTTTATAGCTAATGCCTTCCCTATGCTGATTATCTTCAATTTCTACATTTGCATATGGTTTTCCCCATGAGATTTGAGGACAGACATCTTTTGCCTTTCTTTGCATGCTCAGTGCTTAACACAGGGCCTGGCACTTACTAGCTACTCATCCACTGACTTATTGACTAACAATACTACCAATTTAAACATAAAAACCCATCCCCAAAATAAAGCAATTTAAAATTCCCTCTTACAAATTTCCAACTTTCCAAGTTTAATGAAATATGTAATCTTTCAGTTCTCCTGAAACAGATCTCTGGGACAGATGGTGATGGAAACACCTTACCCTCGGGTGACTTTTCCAGAAAACTGGCTGAAGCTAACCGTATGATGAGGGAAATGAGAAATCGCGACTTCAGAGAGCAACTGAGAAAAGCAGAAGCTGAAAAAATTGAGGCACAAGTCTGTAAGTTATATTCTTCATTTTGCATTCCATGCTATTTGGTTTTGACAAGTAAAAGGCTAGGAATTGTATTTAGTCCCAATTGGTGGATAGAATGCCTAGATTTTTAATAAGATGTTACTTCTATTAATTATATTCAGATTAATTTATTATTGATGAAGAGAATTCTATAGAGTAAGAACATTTTCTTCTTTTTAAGCTTTTTCTTTTCAAAATATATGTATAGTTTTCAATATTCACTTTTTCAAAACCTTGTGTTCCAATTTTTTTCTCCCTCTCTTCTCCCTACCTCCTCCCCTAGATGGCGAGTAATCCAATATATATTGAACATGTGCAGTTATAAGAACATTTTCAATCAATATTTATTATCTGCTACTACTACATTCTAAATGCTAGGACTGGAATCAAACAGGATTAGAGAAGACTTCTAATAAAACAGGGGATTTTAGTTGGAACTTAAACAAAGTCAGAAAAATCAATGGTCAAAACAGGAGAGGAAAAATGTTCCAGGTATGAAGGATAGCCAGAGAAAATGCAGGGAGCTAAGAGATGGAGTGTCTTCTTCCTTTAACAACCAGGAAGTCATTATCACTAGAGTATGGCTTGGAGAGTAAAGCATGAGAAGACTAGAAAGGTAAAAAGGGGTTAACTTTTGAATGTCAATCATTAGAAGCAATAGAAAGCCGTTTTCCCTATATTGAAACTATGATAAAAGGCCTCAAACATAATTTAAAAAATAGAAAGAATTTTTAAAATTTTGAAAGCACTTACTGAAAATCTAGTTCACTTACATCAAAAGTTAGCAATTGGTTTCTTTTCTCTTTTAGCCACAATTCTCCCTTTTCCCTTCCTTTAACGTGTCTAGGCAGCTAGGTATCATAATGGATAGACTCCATTATGATATCCCAATGGATTGGGACTCCAAAAGACCCGAGGTCCCAACCTGTTTTTATCACTGACTAGTTGTATGAACCTTGGGCAAGTCTATTAACTAATCTCCATCTCAGCTTCCCCATCTGTAAAATAGAAATAATAATAGCAGCTACTAATTTGATTGAGTTTCAGCACCAAATTATGAGATTGATGTGAGCCAACTGGCACCAAATGTTGGTGTTTGGTCATGTGAAGAATTCACAATGGCCATTCTCATTGGCAAAAAGTAGATTTATTTATGAAAAGAGGTTACAGACAAAATGAAGAAGTAAAATAGATACCAGGAATGGAAAATATGAATTAGATTTGAGAGAACATATAAGTTAGCTAGGAAAAGAGTTTTAACAATTAACAATGGAAAAGACAAGTTCCTTAGTGGAACTCACAATTAACCAGGAGAAAGGAAATACTCCATGAGGAATACTCCATTGACTGGCAGACTAAATCCTAAAAGGAATTCAGTACTTTAAAAGAGTTAGTTTGCTACAAGAAGGAGAAAGACACCTGAGGCATGATGGGAGGATGAGAGGAAAGACACTATGAGGCAAAGGGAAGTGGGGAGGAAAAAATCATTAGAAGGCAGAGTGCCATGGAGGGCTTAATCCAATAGGAGTTCAGCCAAGATGACATGGGCCATGGACAGCTTTGTAGGAGAAATTTAACCTCAGAGTTTTGCATATTTGAATTTCTGACTAGACACAGCAAGATGGGGCTACCAGGATCACCAGAGGGTGGGACTATAAAGTTAAACTAATTCCCATCAGTGCCCTTCCTTCTTTACCTAAGGAGTAATATTATCAATATTTTCTCTGCAAGCCACACCTAGTGACTCTACCTTTGCAAGATTATTGTGAGGATCAAATGAGATAATAAATGTAAAGTGTCTTGAAACCCTCAAAGTACTATGCAGAGACTTGCTTTATTATTATTGTTATTCTTAATCTATTCAATTTTCCTTTTCTTCCCTTCTATCAAATCATCTTCATCATTCAGTTGGTTAATCGTTTTTCCTAAAATACAGATTCTGATATTCTTACAATTAATAAAAAAGAAAGGGCATATTATGAAAAACAATAATAAATGATTAGAATTAAGGGATTCAAATTTTTAATTCATGTTAATACAATATTGTGATGGCCATTTACCAAATCAGTCCCCTTCATGCCTTATTATTGCCACTTATTGTCCCAGAGAGTGACATTTGTAATTAATACATTCAGAAAGAGAATAGTGGAATCTTTTATAAGTTCAGATTTTATAATGTTTGGTTTACTCTCAGCATTTCTATTTAAATTTCATTTCAGTCTTTTTTTAATCTCAGGGAATATATTATGTTTCAGCAATAGATCTGATTTCTACATTTGTTTTGTTCTTGGTATGTGTAAAAACTAATATGTAGATTAGGGCAGCTAGGTGACACAATCGAGTGCTGGGCTTGGAGCAAAGAAGACTTATTTTCCTGAGTTCAAATCTAGCCTCAGACACTTCCTAGATGTGTGATCTTGGGCAAGTAACTTTACTTAGTTTGCCTCAGTTTCTTCATCTTTCACATGAGCTGGAGAAAGAAATAGCAAACCATTGAATCCCAAATGGGATCATGAAAAGTCATACATGACTACACTGACTGAACAACACAACAAAAATGTGTAAATCAAAGTCTGATATGTCATGAGGCTTGCTTTATCATTTTAGATTTTGTTTTTTGGATGCTAGATGCTGTGTTTTCCAGGTTCTAAAATGGAAAACATAGGCTATTAGATACTATTAGCTTGCCTTCCCCAATGACACATATCATCTTTTCAAAATGTCATCCTACAGTGCTAAATCGTATTCAGAGTACCCTGAAAATCCACCAGGCAGAGAACAATGATCTTGTGAAAAGTGTTCGAGATTCTCTAAATGAATATGAAGCCAAGATCAATGACCTCCGCAAAGCTCTGCAAGAAGCAACCCTTCAAACAAAGCTAGCCAATGGTCTCAACCAAGCTAATGATCGATCCCTGGAAGACGTTAAGGTAATTTCACAGTTGGACATTACCTTTTTTTTCCCTTATATTTATTAAAAGGGCAAAGGAAGCTGGGGTCTCTGCTGTTTTCAAACTGGAATAACAATAAAATATCTCTGTAAATATGTATTTGCCTACATCATCCCTATCTTCCAGTCATACACAAGCAAAAATGAGACACTGAGTATATTTTTGGTAAAATAATAATAATAATGATAAGCAAGATTATAGTTCCTACCTTTTAGGGCTAAGAAGAAATTTTAATCCATGAATCATGCACAACTGAAAGCAGGGAAAATAATTTCACACCCACTCACACCTGATAGAGTACAAGGAGTTCTCTAGTGAATAATGTATCATACATACTGGATGAGAATTCATACAGTGTACTTACACTTCAAAGATTTTATTCCATTTGAAGAAAATTAACTTTGTGAATCATCGCATTATTATCATCCTCATGAAAAATGATCTCCCTACCTCCATTTCTCTCTATTTTCCACACGGCTGCCACAGTGATCTTTTTAAGGCACAGTTCTACCATATCACCTCCTTTAAAAACAAACACAGTCTGTCAGTGGGTCCCCATTGCCTGTAAAATAAAATACATCCTTTTTAGCCTGGCATGTAAGGCTTTCTGCAATCTGACTTCCGCCAACTTTCTCCATGACTTTTTCTAGTGAAACTGAAAGAGTAGCTATCACCTGATCCCATCCTGCACCTTCCTGCATTTGTATATATGCACAAATCTTTCTCCTCTTTTTCAATCTTCTCTAGGTAAAGAAAACCTTCCCAGACTCCTTTGCATTTTCTTATAAAAGATATTGTTGTTGCTACAAGGAGCACAGTCTGGTTTTGCAAGGTTTGTGTCCTTTGGCCCCCTCACCAGCCTGCTCACCATCTTCTGGAGATACTCCAGGGGGTCAAAGTCCTTATAATAAGGACAGAGCAAAAGACAGAGGGACTAGCATTTTTCTCATTCTTTGCTATTAATGTTCTTTTGGCAACCATGTCACGCTGTTTATTCACGTTGAACTTGAAATCTTCTAAAATTCCCAAATATGCAATGCCTTGTAAACATTGGTGCTTATTAAGATGATTGAAAGTTTCACATAGAGCAAGGCTTCTTAAACTTTTTCCACTCACCATTTCTTTGCACCCAAGAAATTTTTTTATGTGACCTGAGTATGTAGGTATATAAAATAGGTATACGAGTCAAACATTTACTGATGATAAGTCATAATTTTGTGACCCACCATTCAGTTATGGAACCCTATATGGAGTAATAACCCACAGTTTAAAAAACTAGGATGTAGAGGATAGTTCTGATCTGAGTTCAGAAAGAAATAGGGATCTAAGAGATGGAAGTGAGAAGAGAATGAGTGAGTGCAGTTTAGAAACGAGGGACAACTGGTGAAAGGTACAGAGAAAAAAGGTAATATGTCATATATCAGAAGATTTGCATGGCTGAGCCACAGAGCAGGAAGGGGAATAATGTAAACAAAGCAGATAAGAGTTGAGTAGTTCTGCCTTCTAGACATCAGTCTTTACCATTCTGATATCCATTTTTGCTTTATTCTTCCTCTTGCTGCTATTATTATTTATAAAGTCCCTTTTGCTTTACAAGATTCATACTATTGGTTTTATTCATTCCAACTTATCTGCTCTTGCTTCTGTCTTCTACATATATCCACTCAAAATCCAAATTAATTCATGACATTCCTTTGAATTCGCATCAGTCTCTTTAAGCAAATCTCCATTTTCTTTCTCATCACAATATATATATGTCCTTATAATTTCTTCTTGAAAATTTCTCATCTTACTTTACTTAACTTTCCCTGTAGAATATTAGCCCACTGAATTCCCTTCTGAGTGTCCTTTCTCTGAATGCTTTGAAATTTCCTCTACCAAAATCTTGGGTACTAATAAGCTACATTTAACTTTCTCTCTTACTCTGTCATTAATTCTAAGAAATTACTTCCTCTGAAAGTTATCCAACATTTCTAATTTAGCTCTTCTTTGTTGATCAGAATCTTGTCAAGAATAGGGCTTCATCTTGTTGAAAAATGGAATTAATATTGAGGGAATTCAAACTCCAGGAGATGATTAAATAGTTCAAATAGCTCTTCCATAGTTATTATAGCATGTCTGATGTATAGTTTCCCAAAATGCTTGTGTACTTCTTCCTTAAATTCAAGAATTCTATACATTTTCCCATGTCATCATGGTGTCTATTTCTTCCTCCATTGATCCCCACCAAAATGCACTTCCTCCCCACTCCTAATTACTTGATTATTTTCACATGAGTGAAAGTATATTCTCAGGGATTCAAACAGCATTTCAGAGCACCATATAATTTTCCAGATCATTGTTTAGATCATCTCATTGAAGAAAACCATTTAGGAAATTAAAAGATAGTTGAACCTGTAAAGTCATCCATTGAACCCTTTAAATATTTCCTGCTGTCTCCTTGTTGTTGTTTCTTTTGCCACTAATAGAGCTAGCCTCTAAAGTTACATCTCTTCATCCTCAGAGACGAATTAAGGAAATGAGCTCCCTACAAAGTGAATTCAATAAGTACCTCACCACTGCTGAATCATCTTTGTCACAGACCAACAGTGTTCTCCAACTGATGAAGAAAAGCCAAGAGGTAAAATAAATGTTGATGATTTTTTTAAGTGAAATCATTTTAATTATATCATGAAGAAAATGTGCTAGAGTTTTTTCAAGTGTTTAGAGAAAAACATACCCCAGATGAATTAATCTATCCTGTTCCCTGATTTGCCATTCTATCTCCTGCATTTGTATATATGCACAAATCTTTCTCCTCTTTTTCAATCTTCTCTAGGTAAAGAAAACCTTCCCAGACTCCTTTGCATTTTCTTATAAAAGATATTGTTGTTGCTACAAGGAGCACAGTGTCTTTGAATAGGCTGGTCTGATTGCCTGAAAAACATGCCCTTCTCACTTCTAGGTCTTTCAATCTCAACACAGATTCTCCTTCCTTAGTGAAGCCTTTTGTGACTTCTGTAGTTGTTAATACCCTCTCCCTTCCTTAAATAGTATTCCATTTATTTAGTTGTGGAATGCAAATTCCTTCAGGTGTGATCTTCTGTGTGTATTTCATTGTATTTGTCCCTAAAGGATTTTTCACACAAGACCTGATTAATAGATTTATGTTAAAAAAGGATATTGACAAAAAGGAGTTCAGGGTTGATACGAGAAGTATTGGAATTTCTTTGCTGCTGGAAAAGTCAGTGGCAATGACTATTAAATAGAAAATTGTCTAGGTGATGATAGCCTTGTATATTTAAATCTGGATTTTTAAAACTTTTTCCATTCATGACTCCTTTTTGCTTGAGAAAATTTTACATGACCCTATGTATATGAATTTATAAAATAGATATGCAAATCAAGCACTTGCTGATAATAAATTATAATTTTGCAACCCCCACATTTAGTTATGAGATCCCATGTGGGATGATGACCCACATTTTAAGAAGCTGGAATTAAACAACTTCCCACTTCCCCTCTGCCCATCCTTTAAAGGAAATGTTATTAAACCTGCAGCCATCTCGTTTATAGAGTGCTAGATCATTTGACATTATACCAGGTCAGTAAGAGGGGATGCTTTGAACACATGGAAATATATTGGAAAACAGGAACATGTTTATTGCCTCTAAGCATGAGTAATCTATATTTGTCTTTGCTTTCTTGAAAAAAAAACAGGACTATGAGAAGTTAGCATCCAGTTTAAATGAAGTAAGACAAGAACTGAGTGACAAAGTGAAGGATCTTTCTCGATCATCTAGCAAAGAATCCCTGGTGGTAGAAGCAGAGAATCATGCCCAATCTCTACAGAAGTTAGCAAAGCAATTGGAAGAGTAAGTCTTTATAACACTCTTTTTTCTGTAAAGGAACATGCTACATGAGGGCAGAGATGTCTCATGTTGTAAGTGAAAATTTAATTCCCTTTGGTTACCAAGGATTGGGGAGTAGAGATGATGCTATTAGCATTTTTAGCAATATCAAACACTATAGCTATCAGTGTTTATCTCTGAGTTTCTCCCTACCCCCTCGAGGAAAGAATTTGAAAGGTAGCTTAGAATATATTTTGAAAGAAGAAGTAGCTATAACACTAAACATCAATTATTCTTTCCACTCTCTGACAATGCTCTAAATGTCAAACGAGAGTATTGATATTTTTGGTGGCCCCTCAAAAGGACCCTGGTTATTGTGCTTTTTGTTTTTGGGTGCTTCCTTCCTCTCTGCATCTCTCTCCTCATGATGTTTCAGAATCAAGAGGAATACCAGTGGTGATGAATTAGTGCGCTGTGCTGTGGATGCTGCTACAGCCTATGAAAACATCATCAATGCAGTGAAAGCAGCCGAGGATGCAGCCAATAAGGCAGTGAGCGCATCGGACTCTGCCCTACAGGTGAGATTGCCCTGAGTTAGGAAAATCTCCCAGTGCCCTTCTGAGGCCGAGAAATCGTCGGGATTCCTGAACACTAAAAAGTCAGCTTAAGCTTCCAAAGAGTCAAAGCCATTCCTGGCCAGATGAGAAAAAATATTCATCTCCCTTATCTTGAGGATTTACATTGTGTTAAGGCTGATAGATGTTTTCTTTGCAGACTGTGGTGAAGGGAGATCTGCCTGGAAAAGCCAAGATTTTGAGCTCCAACAGCGATAAGTTACTAAGGGAAGCAAAGACCACACAAACTAAATTACAGCAAGGTACCCAAATATTCCACAAAGCATGGGGAAACAAAGGGACTGTGAAGTGGGGTGGGAGGTGGGAGGTGGGAGGAGAGATAGAAAGAGAAGATGTTTTTTAAATCAAGAAGTCAATGCAGTTGAGATTTTTCTTGATTTTTATGAATTTGTCATTGTCATTCAGTTTCTTGTCACTATCCAACCCTTCTGTATCACCAACATACAATTTTTGTTGTTTTTCCATAACCAGAAGAAGCCTGTTGTAAGTAAATATGTGCTGTAGACTGGAGTAGTCTGTACTAGATTGGCCAGTGGTCTGGCTGAGAATTCTATTTGTAGCAATACCAGTGGAGAGAAAAGTAGCATATCAGAATATTGACTTCAATTCAGTAAACATTTAGTAGGCATCTGCTGTGTATCAGTCACTGTGCTAAGCACTGTGGATACAAAAAGAGGCAAAAAACAATTCCTGCCCTCAAAGCACTTACAATCTAGTGGGGGAGATTATCTACAAAGAATTATCTACATAAATTATCTACATAAAGAATAAAGAGAAGATAATGAACAGAGAGAACCATTGAAATTAAGAGGGGTTGGAAAAGCTTCTTATAAAAAGTGGAATTTTATTTGGGTCTTAAAGAAAGCCAAGGAGGTCAGTAGTTGAGGCAGTTACTGTGCTACATTCTGGGGACAGAGATACAGAAATGAGAAAGAACTTATGTTTCATTTGATAATCCAGGAACTGATTCATAGCTAAGCTAAGATCTTTGGTCCTCACTCTGAAGGAGAATAGAAAGAGTTCTGTACTCAAAACTCTGGAGTCTCCACTTATTAACTGTGATATTAAGCAAGTCACTTAATTTTTCTGAGCCTTCACTCCTACCATCCCTCTTCTTTTTCCAAACTTCTCTCTATTCAGTTGCCAAATCTCATCCTTTCTACCTTCATGACACCTTTTGCATTTTGTCCCTTGTCTCCACTGACAGTGATTACCTTAAGTTCATGCTCTTATCAGCTCTTACGTAGATAATTCCAAGAGCCTCTTATTGATGTTTCTGCCTCAGATCCCTCCCCATTCCAATCTATCCTTAAGGATGTTGTCAAGGAGATTTGCCTTAAACACAGCGATCCCCTCTTCAGCCCTCTCCAATGCCTTCCTGTTGCCTCCAGAGCTAAATCTAAACTTGTATAGATTTTAAAAGCCCACCATCAGGCCCAGCCTATCTTTTCAGCCTCATTGGACATTACCACACACTGTACTCCAGCCAAACCAGCCTTGGGTCTGATTCTCATACAGAATGTGCCATCTCCATGTCTTCATTCTCTATCCAGTTGGGCCCAGGATTCCCTCCCTTCTTTCTTTATCTTCATATAGAATTTCTCTCTTCCTTTAAAATGAATTTAATTTCATTAATTTCCCCCTAATTTCCCTAATTTCATCAGGGGGAAAAATCAAATGTATCTCAAGAATCAGCTTTTGCACAAAGCCCTTCCTGGGCCCTCTGATTATTAATGCCTTCCCTCCAAAGTACTCAAGGTATATTTAACTTCCTTGTGAATATTTGTATTTGTCCTCTTTATATTTTGCTAAATGTATATGTATATGGGGGCAACTAAGTGGCCCAGTGGATAAAATGCCAGGCTTGGAGTCAGGAAGACTCATCTTCCTGAATTCAAGTCTGGCCTCAGACATTTATTAGTTGTGCAACCTGGACAAGCCACTTAGTCCTGTTTGTCTCAGTTTTCTCATCTGTAAAATGACTTGGAGAAGGGACTGGCAAACTACTCCAGTATCTTGTCTCCCAAAAAACCCAAATGGGATCAAGAAAAGTCAGGATACAACTGAACAACAAAAATTATATAAGCCCTTGTCTCCAGGATTAGAATGTAAGCCCTTTTAAGTCAGAAATTATATTCATCCTTTATCCTTGTGTCCCCAGCCCCTAGCACAATTCCTGACATATACTAGTTATCTCATAATTACTTGATGATTGATTTACTTCATCATCTGCCAAATGGGTTTAGAGTATAACTGTACTATCTACCTCACAGATACTAGCCTAAATTCTCACAAATTATTGTGAGAAACATGTAAAGGGTTATATCAATGTAAGCTATTAGCTTTAATGATAATAATAATTATGCTATTATTATTACTTACCCAGTTGTTGGAGGAGTAAATGAAGTAATACATATAAAAGATTTTATCACGGACATGATGAAAAAATTACATATATCCCATATATGTAAATTATTTTTAAGAATCACAGAATCGCTTTAAAAAACATTTGAGTCTGTAGAAATTTAAAACTATTCTTTATATCCAGAAGCACTATCCTATAAGGCATAGAGTTTTAAAAGCATCCATTTTACCTATGGAAACTTGATCTTCATGTTACTCATAATTTTTATTTTTAAAAGTAAAATCCCTCCAGAAGAAACAAAGGATGCTGAAAAAAAAAAGAAGGTCCCCATTCTATCTCTTCTGGAATCTGAGGATCCCAGGGAGTACAGTATGAAAATCATGTTGTTTTATTTTAAATTTTTCTCCCCAAACTCACACAGCTGCACTGCAGTCATTCTAAGTTCCCAGTTCTCCCTACTTTTCAAGCTCTTTCAGGAGGTATCAAGTATTTTCTGCTTTGTGATTTTCAGAATTAGATTGCAAATATTAGTTTTCTCTGAATCTCTCTTTTCCTAGGTCTTAATTTAATATTTTGGAAATAGGGATTAGTACAACTTTAAAAATTCAATTAAACAAATCTTGTGACAATGATAACTCAAAGCTTTCTCCTTGTTTTCCCTGTCACCAGGTGACCGTGTTACCACTCAGATGATCTTGGCAATTTCTTCTCCTCCCTGGATTGCTCTGAATGATTTTGTATTTGGGGTAGAGTGGGGGATTGGAAAGAGAGGGAGAGGAGAAGGGAGACAGAAAGAGAAGAGGAAAAGGGAGAGATTTTAGGAGAAATTAAAAAGAAAACTATACACATTAATGAAAACTTTAATATTTGAGCTAGGGAGTCTTTCATTCTTTATTTTTATAACTTTTGGTATATAACACTATGTTTAATATACAGTAAATCTTTTATAAATGTTTATTTATTGATAATATTTTAATTTAATATTTATCTGAGTAAAATCCCCCTTGTTTATCCCCTGGCATCCTTTCTCCAACAGCCAATCAGTCAGTCAATAAATATTTATTAGGTTCCTACTGTGTGCCAGGTACTATGCCAAGCAATGGAGATTATTTAAAAAGAGGCAAAAGGCAGTCCCTGACCTTCAGAAGCTCATAATCTAATGAGGGAAAAGGCATGCAAGTGATGTATAAGGAGGCTATGTACAGGAATAATAAGAAATAATTAACAGAGGGAAGGTATTGGAATTAAGAATAATTAGGATTTTTAGCTGGATCTTAAAAGGAAGCCAGGAGGTGATGAGGTAGGGATGAGCATTTCAGGCAGGGAGATAGAAGCCATCCTGGGCAGACGGGAAAATGATGTCCTATCTAAAACTTTTCTGCCTGTCTATTTTTATAGCATCTATGGCTCTGATCTGTGCAAAAAAGACTAATGTCTTTGCACTTACATATTATGGACACCTTAGCCAGGACTTTCTAAGATTATAGTAGCTACAATTTAGCACTTTAAGATGTACAGAATGGTTTATACATATTATCTCATTTGATCCTCACAACAGTCCCTGGGAGATAGCTGCTATTAATTATCCCTGATATAATAGCCAGAGAGATAGATGCTATTATTATCCCTGTTTTATGGATAAGGAAACTGAGGATCAGAGACGTTCAGTAATTTGCCCATGTTCACACAGATCAGATTTGAACCCTGACTCTAGGTCCAATGTTTATTTACCTTCTCTCTGTCTCTATTTTTCTTTTTTTCCCCTGTCTCTTTCCTCTCTCTCTCCTCATCCTCCCTTCCATAGATAATAAATGTATAAATATTTCATATGTCTATATTTAATTTTTCATATACAAATATGTATATACACATGTATTCATGCACACATGAATGATGCTACGTAATGCTGGCTAAGATAATCACTGCAACTGAGATAGGTCCAGGCTGAGCTGTACTAACTCACAGGCATCAGATACCATCTGAATAAGAGAATTTAAATGCCACAGAGCCATGTCTCTCTTTTTATTTTAGACATCAGACCAGCTCTGGACAGCCTGCGGGACACCTTGGATATTGTTACAACAAAGAAAGGCTTGATACAGACAGACCTCACTACTGTCCAAGATGATCTCCGTGGGATAAATCGAGGTTCCTGACTGGCTCAGTATCTCTTTTTACCTCACTCATTTTGGTGAATGCTTCCTCAAATGCTAACTCTGCCCTTTCTTTGCCTGCCTTAGATGATATTGATAGTATAACCAGCAATGCCAAGAGTTTAATCAGAAATGCAAATGACATCACAAGTGGTGTGCTGGATGGTCTCAACCCAATTCACACAGATGTGGAAAGAATTAAGGACACCTATGGAAGCACACGGAGTGAAGACTTTAATGAGGCCCTGAGTGATGCAAACAATTCAGGTACCAGATATTCTCTTCTGACCATAATAAATCACCTCTATCTTTTATTGTTATGTACCTTAGTACCTAACATTTGAGATTTTCTGAGAAGCTTATAAATCACCCCTGTCTCTTGTTGCTGTGTACCATTTTAGTTTGAAGTTTTCTGAGGAGCCTGATTGTAAAAACCGAAGTATCAGAGTGACAGAATTTTCAAATATCTATATTGAGAACCAATTTCTTGAATTAAACTCCTACAAAGGGAGGGTAAACAAGGAAACGGTTCTCAAAGTATGACCCCCAAATACCTAGGGTCCCCAAAACACTTTTAGGGGTTCCACGAAATCAAAACTATTTTTATGCGAATATTAAGATATTTTTATTTCTAATGTGTTAACATCAAGAGATATAACCTACACAAACAAGAGTTCTGTGGGTACCTCAATAATTTTAAGGGTACAAAAGGGTTTGAGATTAAAATGTTTGAGAATCACTGAAATAAGGGAACCTAATCCTGAATAAAAGCAAAAATGGGTATCACTCTTCCTGGTGTTCCCTTTTATAAAATAAGAAAGATTAGTGTTCTCATTTCTCTTTTCCTGAATCTCCCTCTTCCCCCTGTCCCAGAAGTAATGAGTTAATTATGAATAAAACAATAGAACAGAAATACAAACACAAAAAGTTTATTTTTATATTATAGTGGTCAAGAGAGATTTAACATGTTAAGTTAGAAAGTGAAAAATCCGTGAGGCAAATAGAAGGTACGTGACCTGGTAAGCCACATTGAAACTGATTCATCCTGACCATTTTTTCCCAAGTAAATCAACATTGACAATAAGGGCTTCTATATTTAACCTTCTAATAGCTCTCAAATTAAACATGGTAACAACTTTTTTTCCTCTCTTCTCTAATTACATCAATAGTGAAAAAATTAACCAGCAAGATACCAGATCTCTTAAGCAAGATTCAGAGTATCAACCAGCAACTCTTACCACTGGGCAACATCTCTGACAATGTGGACCGAATAAGAGAACTCATTCAGCAGGCTAGAGATGCTGCAAATAAGGTACTCCTTTCACTTCAACAATGGTTAACAAAAGTTAATGTTCCATTTTTATTAGAGAGATCATTCGAATCCAAGTTTGTCAGAAAAGGAAGCCTTTCCCTGGGAGACAATTTTGAAGTGAATGCTGAAATAATAATCCGCTCTTACCGACCTTCTTTTGCTCAATGCTTAGTACACAGTAGGCACTTAATAGTTGATTCCTGACTGTGTTTTTGTGGGATTCCCTGATGTTCCCATGACTCCTTTTTATAAAAGTGTGCTATGGCATAAATTAATTCAAGTTAATATTAATTATTTCTGAGAATTTTGCAACCCATTCTAAGACAATTGGAGAATCAGAACTACAAAAACCAGGAATGGACATCATAGAAATAAAAACAGCATATTTAATGAGAGCATCCCAAAGTCTAATAACAATTCCTCCTGGGCTTTCCTGAATCACAAGTATTATTCTAACAGGAAAATAAAAGTACATCCAGTTTAGAAACCTTAGAGGAAAGCAAAAGAATTGGAGACAATGGAGTTTGGGAACGTTTCAAGGTTTTCTATGGTCTGATGTCCTGTTCTATAACCCTGTTTGTACAATGGGCTCCAAGAAACTATTCACTCTCCCATATGTGCCCCATAGCTTTTCTAGTGCTGTCCATTGATTAGAATGCCCATCTGCCCTCCACTGGGTGAACTTCTAGTCACCCTTAAAGTCCACTTCAAACCTGGCATGATTATCCTGTCAGTAATGAACGTGGCAGCCTTTTCCCCATTTAACAATTGATTTAAGTCCTTTGTTCATGTACATTTTGTGGTACAGGCATTTATGTGTGAAATGCCCTAATACAAAAGATAGCACAGAGTAGGAGAGAGAATCAGTCTCAGGAGACCTGTGCTTAGACCATTAACATCATATATGCTGACCATATGAACCTGGGTATATTAATTAACATCTCGGTGTTCTAGCCACCTCTACAATTATAATTGCATAGAAGGTTCTAACCTAAATTTGGTGAGGGAGTTTCATCACTCAGGGAATAGCTTATACCAAGGAAATCATATTCCTCCATAGATCCCAAAGTCCATGTGAGAGCCTGACCATATCTTATCTAACCTTGTTTAATTTACTCAAGGATCTAGCACATTACTCTAAGTATAAAAGGTCCTTAATCATTATTTGTTGAGTTGGACTGAATAAATTTACAATTCATACATATATTGATTTATCCTCCAATGATTTTATTGTCATCCGGACAATGTTATTTTTGAGTAGTTAAAGAAGGCCTGGATTTTTCAGGTCACTATGTTGAAATGCCTTTATACACCCATGTTCTGTATCTCCAATAAATAATGAAGTCTAACTTGCAGTTTAATGTATTAATCAGAGAATTTTTCTTAACAGTAACTTTAGGAAACTTACCCCATAAATGACAGAAAGGTTTGACTGCTTTATTGCCAGATCCTGAAAAATCTCCATGATTTAACAGGCTAGGAGGCTTCAACTTCCCTGTGCTCTTTACCATAACAACTGTATTCTTTGGTGAACAGTAATCAAATTTTTCTAATGCACAGCTAGGTGGCACATTGGGTAGAGCATTGGGGCTTAAATCAGTAAGATTCATCTTTTTGAATCCAGATCTGTGTCCTCAGACACTTAAATAACTGTGGGACTCTGGACAGGTCACTTAACCCTATTTGTCTGTTTTCTCATCTGTAAAATGAGCTGGGAAAGGAAATGACAAGCCATTTCCAGTATCTTTGCCAAGTAAACTTCAAATGGGGTCATGAAGAGTCAGACAACTGAAAATGACTGAACAACAAATGGCAAATCAATTCTCTGAATGAAAAAGAATGAATAATTTTGCCTATTCATATTCTTCCCCTTAGGATATTTAATATTTCTTTATTACATTCGACAGGTTGCTATTCCAATGAGATTCAATGGCAAGTCTGGTGTTGAGGTTCGACTGCCAAATGACCTTGAAGATTTGAAAGGGTACACATCTCTCTCTTTGTTTCTTCAAAGACCTGACTCCAGAGAATATGGTGGGGATGAAGAAGACATGTTTGTGATGTACTTGGGTAATAAAGATGTAGGTATCTCTTTGACACTTGTCTTTTTAGGATATAGGCTATGTGTTTTAGCTGTCTGATTTTCCCCACCACCACATGCACCACCATAGCCCCTACTCATGATCCTCTTGACCTATCCTGTGGGCTGGCTCTGAGACCCAAAAGAATGACCTCTTTAACCCTGGCCCCCTAAAACCAGGGGCATCCTGTTATGAGATTATAGTAGATTATCCTATATATCTAGCAGGCTTTCCTCCAAATCTCCAAATCAGTCTCTACCAGTGTAATTTCTGCCACATCTCTTTTGCCATCAGTTTCCTTATCAGGTTGGGAATGCATCCTGTTGCAGCTCCACTTTTCTCAAGGACTGTTCTATCAACACTCTCCTATATATTTACAGACTTCATTATCATTGTCTTCCATTACTCCTCTACTCAGGTGATCTCAAGGTATAAAGGAAATGAAGAGTAGTTCCTATTTACAAATGGTTTGAGGACTCTGGTCTTAAAATATCCACCAGTCTTTCTTTATATTTAGAGACACCAGGTTAAAGAGAAAACCTTACTCCTCTATTGTAGTTAGTGGATATTAATCACTTCTCTACCTATTAAAAAATCTTACTTTTTATCCAGTGTTTAAGACCATATATCACTGAAATTTGTATAATTATCTTTTTAGAGCTAATATTAATTTTTAGCAATGATTTTCATTTTTCTGTACTTTGACTTTGTTAGACATGAAATGGATATCATGGGAAATACCTAGTTGAGAATGTCATTTGTTAGAGAGCTGTTTGAAATACTAGAATTATTTTTGGCTATCATTGGTGGACATCTATTTTCAAGTTTTCAAATATCAACATTTTTTCTCCTTTCTTCTTTATCATATTTTGACTTTTCTAGAATATGTGCCTGATCTTGCACCCCGCCTTTCTCAGATTTCATTAATCTTCAAATGAATAGTTCATTTTACACATAGCACACATTTTTATTATATAAGATTTACTTGTGTTTATAATGAGTTTTCTTGGTCCCAAGAGTGGGGGGACAATCAGTGTTGGAAATTCACTCAAGTACTTTTTAAATATCTCTAGGCATCAAAGGACTATATAGGTATGGCAGTAAGAGATGGCAAACTTGTATGTGTCTATAACTTGGGAGACCAGGAAGCTGAGATCCAGATGGACTCTATTTTGACTAAGAGTATAACTCAAGAAGCAATTATGGATCGAGTAAAATTGCAAAGGTAGAAACTTACACTCTTCCTATCCTTCCTTGCCCTAAAACACACACCATAAATGTTTCCTATTCTGAGTGCCTTGGAAGAGTCTTGACTTTTTTCCCTATAACTTCTTTACTATTTAGGATCTTCCAGTTTGCAAAACTCACCTACTTTAAAGAAGCCACATCCCATAAGCCAAAACCTCCTGATTTCTATGACATGGATAGTGGGAGCGGCGACATTCTTCTCAATTTGGATCCTGAAAATGTTGTCTTTTATGTTGGAGGCTATCCATCTAATTTCAAGGTGAATACATGTGAAATTCCAAATTAGGATAGTTGTTTGTCTGAGTTTATATAAAGGTTCTTTTTATAATTAGCTGATTTTTCTGAATAACAGCCCTGATGTCAGGACCTCAGATTCTTTAACACTTATTAGCTGTGTGACTTAGGTTTAATCCCTTATTCCCAATTACCTTTTAAAAGAACAAAAAACATATAAACAAACAAATAATATCTTTATTTTGATTGTTCTGGTACAGTTAAGCTATTGCTATAATGGAAAGCTGGCCTGAAAGCCAAAAAGATCTGAGTTAGAGAACTCTGTAAAGTGGTATCCCGCATTGGGAGAACATGTTTCCTTATCAGAAAAGTTTTTTTGGGGGGTGGGGGATGGTGTTAAGGGGAAGGTGAGTCTGGTAAGGCAATTGCAGTTAAGTGACTTGCCCAGGGTCACACAGCTAGTAAAGTGTTAAGTGTCTGAGGTCACATTTGAACTCAGGTCCTCCTCACTTCAGGGCCAGTGCTCTATTCACTCAGCTATCTAGCTGCCCTAGGAAGTTCTTTACCAGTAAAGTCACAGGTTGAGTCCCTAGATTGATTGTCACTAGATCTTGCCATGGTTGGAGTGGTAGATCTGGAGTCAGAAAGAATTGAATTTAAATGCAGCCTCAGATATTTACTAGCTGTAAGATTCGGGGGAGGTCACTTTATCTCTCCCTCTGCCTCAGTTTCTTCATCTATTTGGATGATAATAATAGCATCTACTTCTCTTGGCTGTTGAGTTTCAAATAAGATAAAGGGTTTTGCAAACTTTAATGTGCTGTGTAGATATTAGCTGTGTAGCTACAATCCATTTATAGCTAATGATCCCAAGTGCCAGATACCAGTGGGTTTCATCAGGGGATTTATGTTTGTTTTGTTGCAGCTTCCTCGTGAACTAAATTATCCTCCCTATAAGGGCTGCATTGAATTAGATGACCTCAATGAAAATGTTCTAAGCCTATACAACTTCAAAAAGACTTTCAATCTCAATACAACAGAAGTGGAGCCTTGTAGAAGGTAAATGAAGCACAAGAAAGACAAAAGGTCCTTATGATGGTCTTTCAGTGTCTACATCACAAAGCAGGGATGTCATATAAGAAATGCTGTTTATTTTAATTGCCCCCTTGGGCTTTTTTCCCTTCAATATGGAAGGGATTGGAGAATTCTAATAAATGACTGAGAGTTGGTCTATCCTATTTATGTGCCCAGGTTCATCATTTCACAGCTCTGTACCTAGATCTTTGGTTACTCCCTCCACTTGTCCCCCAGATGTAATTTTGACAATTCATAATAATAAAGTGTCTGTGTGAGAGAGACGTTGCACAGTTTGGTTAGCATCTCTATTCCATAAAATCTATCTAGACAGAATAAACAGCTGTATCCTAACAGTCTCTGTTTCCTCTGTAACAAGATGGCAATACTTGTAGTACAGATGCACTGCTCAGTTCCTCATGCATTCATTCATATGTCCTTGTCAATATGGCTATTTATTTGCTAACTTGCTGCCCTGATTTCTGATGTGATTTTATTTGCAGGAAAAAAGAAGAGTCCGACAAAAATTATTTTGAAGGCACAGGTTACGCACGGGTTCCAACCCAATCCAACACTCCTTTTCCAACCTTTCTACAGACAATTCAGACCACCGTAGATGAAGGTTTATTGTTCTTTGCAGAACACCAAGTAAGTCAAAATCTAGTATCAAATACTGCTAAATTAGTCTGTTATAGATTATTGACTCCAATGTGCCCCATCTTTGATGCATAGTATATGTGTAACCCTAGGTAATTCACTTCATCTCTCAGTGCTCCTAGAGTTAAAAATTATATATTGCTGAGCAAATGTTGATCAACATTGGTAGAGTTACCTTCTAGGGATTTCCCAAGGGCAATGAAAAAAAAAACTAGTTCTCCCCCAAAATTCAATGACTTTGGGAAATTTATCTTAAAAACTGGAGGATTCATTTCCATTTATATTTATCATATTCAACAAGTTGATTGAATAAAGTAGAATTAGAAATGGAAATAAAATCTGGATATTTTTCAGCTTGTGAAGTTTGCCGGAAAAGGAAGCCACAGTATATTAAGCAAAGCCTCAGAAGGAGGATCTTTCTTATTCAACCAATAAGCATTGATTAAATGCCTGCTGTGTGACAGTACTATGCTGGGAATGCAAATACAATAAATGAAATAATTCCTACTGGCAAGGCATTTACATTTTAATGGGATAGATAATATATATTTATGTATATATGTTTATCTATAATTATATAGGTGTATAGAATAAATGTAAAAAGAGTAAATGCAGATGAATATAAAGTAGTAAATGCTAGTTTGAAAATCATAAGCATTTTGCTTTCCATTTTCACATGAAACTGAAAGGCTATTTTATATAAATTTGTTTTCATGTTTGTAGGATTTCTTTATATCTTTAAGTATGGAAAAGGGATATCCTGTGTTGCGATATAAATTAAATTCAGAGCTTCCAAAGGAAAAAAGAAGTCGGATACTCATAAATGATGGAGCAGATCAGATGGTATGTAATTTTTAACTTTTAAAAATAATAATTCTCATTTCTCTTAAATCAGTTAAGTCAAGAAATTTTAACCAAAGAAGCCTGCTGAATGATTTTTCAAGAGGTCCATACTATGTGACGATGAATGAATTGCCAGGAACTTGTTCATTTTGTTAGTTGAAGATCAAGAAGTGGAATATATGTAATTAGAATAATTTTAAATGTTATAGTACCAACTCTTGCTGCCCCCCCCATAGACAATGCAATTGAGTATGTTTAATATTTTGTGAATGAATGGAATTCTATATGAAGCAGAATTAGTGGGACTTGGGTAGTCTATTTGAAACAAGGATGCTTTTATTTATTTATTTATTTATTTTGAGTGGTATTAGCTAGGTTGCTCAATAGGCAGAGCACCAGGCCTGGAATCAGGAACACTCATTTTTCTGAGTTCAAATCTGACTTTAGACACCTACTAATTGTGTGACCCTGGGCAAGTCACTTAACCCTGTGTGCCTCAGTTTCCTCATCCATAAAATGAGCCAGAGAAGGAAAAGGCAAACAACTCTAATATTTTTGCCAAGAAAATCTCAAATTGGGTCACAAAGAGTCAGACATGACTAAAAAACGACTAACTTATAATTCCTTCCTGGGTAAATTATGTGTATTTCTTTAGCCATTTGCTGATTAACATCTCATGTTCATTTCAGATTACAATCAGGATGGGGAAAATGCAAAACATTCTACGAGTAACTGTGAATCAAACACTCATTGAAGTTCCGGGTAAAATTTTCAATTTCAACACATATTATCTTGGAGGAATTCCAATCTCACTCCGAGACAAGTAAGGGAAAAAGATTGTTTTCTGAAGTCTTTACTTAATTAATGTCTGTCTATTACATTTCTTTTTCACAAAAGAAATAGAAAAGAAATTGTGCATCTCAAAGCACTAATAGTGTCCAAACTTCATGTACTTCCTCTGCTGTGGACACAGCCTTCTGAACTTGAATTGGACAACTAGTCTGAATGGAAAAAGCCCACTTACAAAGGAAGTACATAATAAAAATAACAATAGCTCACATTTACCTACCACTTTTTAAAGGTTTAAAAAGTATTCTACCTGCATGATCTCATTAGTGAATCATGAGATTCACTATAGAAAGAAAGCAAGTCAGGCAAAGTCTTTCTTTGTGAGCTGTCCAATGATTAAGCCAGGGATAGTTTCTTTGCTGTTGAAGTTCAGACTCGTTGGGTAATATTTGAAGCTGGTTGGAATTTTTTCCAGTTTGTAAACTCTATGGAAGATTACCAGGCATTGTTCTTATATATTTCATTTAGGCATTTGGCAGAGGCAACTTCTCCTCTAATTCCTGCCAAGGTTTTCATAGCACTTTGTGAAAAAAAGAATTCTCTATATTAATAGGACAAGTTTTGAGCTGTCAGGTTACCTCTAAGAACCTCAGAATGAGAAAATTTTAAAATCAAGTAGATATGCATAATGTTTTCATGATACTCAAGTATAAATTCTAAATTCTGCATAATCTTGACCTTTATTCAATTAAATAGACTACTTTAAGGTTGCTTGTTCTTTATAGTGCACCAGAGAGCAGAAAATAGAAGATAAAGCAATAGTCTGCTGAGTGATTTGCAACTGAACTGGATTAACACCAGCATCATTAAGAGATAAGGTTTCAAAGAAAGTGAATCATATAATTTTCACTAGTGAAAGTATACTAGCAAGGGCCTGTAGACTACTACATAGGGTCAGTCCAAATGTTAAGTGATTATCTCTCCCCCAAACTCTATATTATTAAAAATATTACCAAAAAGGAAAAAAAAAGAGCATGAGGTTTCAAGCTAGTAGTTTCTACTAGAAAAGAGCTTTAGAATAGCAGTATCCTAAATGTCTGTTGACTTGAATAAAAATATTCTTGGTATTTAACTAATTTGCAGATGACCTAAAGGTAACTGATCCAATAGATGACTGTCTGTATCCAAAAAAAAGCTTGATATTCTAGAGCAGAGGTTGGCAGCCCATACTCTGACCCCTATTTTTTTTATGGCCCATGAGCTGTGAATGATTTTTAAATTTCTGAATATACTGTTTTCAAGCCATATGTGGCTTGTGGGCCATAGTTTGCAGATCCCTCAGTCTACAACACTAGCCAATAGTAAGACTAAGTTTAATTGGAATTAATGTAAAGCCATACACTTGGTTTGAAAAAAGTCAACTCCTCAAGATGAAGGACTTGTGGCTTGACTGCCTGTGAAAAAGATTTGGAGGTTTTAGTGGATTGTGAGCTCAATTGAATCAACAATGTAACCAGGGAGATGATATAAATTAGACTACATTGAATATCCAGAACATAAGGTGCAATATTCTCATTGTATTCCAGCCTTTTCAGATAACATCTGGAGCAATTGCATTTAGTTCTAAATGTCATATTTAGTAAGTTATTAATAAGCTAAAGAACATCCAAAGGCCAACCAGGATAATGATAATAATAATAATTATTATTATTATACCTGAAATTTTTGAAGCCCATTAAAGTTTGCAGAGCACTTTTTCTACATATATTATTTTGGGCTCTTCACAACAAACTTGTAAAGGAAGGTACTACTAGTATTTACAACTCCATCTATAGATGAAGAAATTAAATTCACAGAAATTGGATGATTTTCCTATGATCATATGTCTGGTATATTGCAGAAGAAGCATTTGAATACAGTCCAGGGTCTCATGGTCATCAGACCATATGAGAATCAATTGAAAGAACTGAATGCTTATCCCAGAGAGGACTTAAGTAATTATCACTGTGTTCAAATATTAAAAGGATTGTCTTGTATTGGGTATTAAGTTTATTCTGTTTGGTCCCAAAGGACAAACCCAGGAACAGTCAATAAATAGAAGCTATAAGAGGCAAATTTAGGCTTCACATAAGGAAGCACTTTCAAACAATTAGAGCCATCCAAAAGTGTTTGGAGGAAGTGGGTTCCCTCTTACTAGAAGTCTTCAAGCAAAAGCTTGTCAAGGATTTTGAAGTGAGATTCTTACTCAGAAATAAATTGGACTAGTTAGCCTTTGGGGCCTTTCTACCTCTGTAATGTTATAAGTCAGAATAATAATAGCTAGATTCACATGGCCCTTTAAGGTTTGCAAAATGCTTTACAAATATTATCTCACACAACTTTGTAAGGGAGCTACTATCCATCCTTTCTTACAGATGAAGAGACTGAGGCTGGTAAAGTCAGTTAAGAAGTATTTTTGAGTACCTGCTATGTGCTCAATACTCTGAAAGCTGTTTATTACAATTTCATGAGAATATACACATATACACACACACACACACACATTATTTTTTGGTTTAGTCATTTTCAGTCACATCTGAGATTTGAGATTTTCTTGACAAAATTACTGGAGTGATTTGCCATTTTTTTCTCCAACATATTTTACAAATGAGGAAACTGAGGCAAGCAGGGTTTAGTGACTTGTCCAAGATGACACAGCTAGTAAATGTCTGAGGTCAGATTTGACCGGGATCTTCTGGATTCCAGACCCAACTTAGCTACTTTGTTGTTATGCGTGTGTATGTGTGTATATGTGTGTGTGTGTGTGCATACATGTATATATATATGTATATATATATATATGCACATGGGTATATATCATATATATGTATACATAGATCTTATGAGCTTTTAACACATAATATATATATATATATATATATATATATATATACTTTTTCATACAATAATAGTAATAAGCACCTTGCAGGGATATATGTATATATGTGTGTATGTGTTATATCTATGTGTATACCTTATAAACCTTAAAAGCCCTGGATATACATCCTTTGTTCTTATAATTACCTCATCAAACCTATGCCTGATATAAAGTAGGAAGAGCTAATAATCAGCCCTAATATTTCTCATTCCTTGTATGGATGGCACAGTCAATCATGAGAGTGTGCCCAGATATCCAAAATGTAGTTAAATGTTCACACAGTGTACTTCCACGAGATCAGAAGCACTATGTAAAAAGGTATCAGCATTAAAGAATGTACAAAGGGGAGAAGTGAAATGGTTCCTCCATGACTGGCAACCAATCTCTCCTTTGACACATTGATTCGATGACCAACAACAATAATAGCAGAATTTATATAGCTCTTTATTGTTTACAAAACACTTTGTAGACATCACTACATCAACCCTCCTTGGTGGGAATTTGTGGGTATTATTCTCTCCATTTTAGAGATGAGGAATAGCACTACTAGTGAGTGGCCAAGATGAGCATAGAAGCAGATCCTCTCCCCCCAATTCTAGATACTTGTTTGTTTCCATAATAGCTCTTTGGGGTAAACTGTCTCCTACCTAAAACCTCTTAAAGATCAAAGAGAGTTTATTAAGCTGAAAATATGTATAACTATTAGACAAACTGCAAGAAAAAAATCATTCTTCTCCCTAGATCTGAGGCAAAAAAGGCATTTTATTTTTTAAAAGTCTGCAGCCTGATGAATATTTGTTTCCTCTTTTTTCTTTTTAATGATTTCACTTCATACATATTACATGCAACTCAGCTGCTCATAATGAGTAAAGAAAAAATGATACAAAAGCAGTTCCATCTAGAAAAGTGAGCAACTTAAGAAATTCATAAAGAAATCTGCTTTATGTTTTTCTTAGCTGATCATTTGCTTTGGAAATCCATGCATTTTACCTAGCTTCAGGCAGCTCTGCCTAAATTCAGATTGGAAGCCAAATACAAATGCAAATGACTAAGGCTGCTCCTTTGTCATAGGAGCTGTTGTAGAGAGTATGGAAGCTTCTTCTGTCTCAGTTTTCCAGCTGTGGTTCTATTTCTCTCCTCCCACACAAAATCAACTTCTCATCATTAAAACATCAAAATTCAAATATCTACCGCTTCTTGGTGCTCTGCTTCTCTCACTTCTTGTTGTATTAGCCAACCCCCCTATCTTTGTGATCACCAACAAGTTGATTTTTAAGACTTTAATTTCCTCATTAGTAAAAAAGAATAAATTGATATTGATCCCCTTAAGAGTATATCCCAGCTCTAAATCCGATATTCCTCTAGTGTCTTCATTCATTTTAAATACTAGAAACACAGGTATAAGAACTTAAAGTAGGCTTTCCATTTGTCACAAATAAATCAGTCTCTTAACTCCTGTTTTTTTTAATTCTGTATATTTTGACTACTTTGTGAGGTCTTCATGAGGATAGAGCTAAAACTCCTTGTAGCCAATGTGAATTGAAAAGTACTACTGATGTGTTTGGGGTTTAGCACCAAATGTTGAGAATTGATGTTCAGAACCAAATGATGGTGTTTGGTCATGTGAAGAACTCATAATGGCCATTCTCTTTGGCAAAAAAGGTAGATTTATTTATGAGAAGAGATGACAGACAAAATGAAGAGATATAATGGACACCAGTAGTAGTGAATATGAAATAGTTTGGGGAGAGCATCAAGGAAAGGGTTTTTTGTTTTTTTTTTAACAATTAACATTGGAAAAGACAAGTTCCCCAGTGGAACTCACAATTAACCAGGAGAAAGGAAATTCTCCAGGAGGAATACTCCATTGACAGGCAGACTAAGTCCTAAAAGGATTCACTATTCTAAAAGAGTTTGCTACAAGAAGGAGAAAGACACAAGGCATGATGGGGGGATGAGAGGGATGATACTCTGAGGCATAGGGAAGCTAGAAGGAGAAAGAGACCACGAGACAAAGTGCCTTGGAGGACTTAACCCAAAAGGAGTTCAGTCAAGATGGTGTGGGCCATGGACAGATTTATAGGAGAAATTTAACCTCAGAATTTTGACATAATTTGGATTTCTGAGTAGACACAGCAAGATGGGGCTACCCAGGACCTCCACAGTAGGTGAGGCTATAAGGTTAAATTAATTGCCATCAGTGTCCTTCCCTCAGAAAGAAGTAATTTTATTAGTTCTTCAGAAGTCTTTCTTTTGCCAACCCTACCTAATTACTCACTGGCTTACCACTACCAAGTACAAAATATTGTAATTATGAACTATGACACTTAAATGGAATGGGAATGCCAACTAATTCCCTTTTTCTCTTTCCTAAAACAGGTTTAACATATCCACTCCTGCCTTCCGAGGCTGCATGAAAAATCTAAAGAAAACCATTGGTGTTGTTAGGTTGAATGATACTGTAGGAGTCACCAAAAAGTGCTCAGAAGACTGGAAGGTAATTTGGAGAGTTGTTTCATGACTCCACTGTTATGAAGAGTTCCATGGGACCTGGGCTCTAGTACTAATTCTGTCACCATCTGTAACTTTGGGCAATACTCCATGGACCCCAGTTTTTCTATCTGTAAAATGAGGCAATTGGATTAAATCATTTCTAAATTTCTTTTCAGCTATTAAAATCCTATGAATCTAAGGATTCCAGCCCTTTGCAACTACTAGACCAATTTATTTTTTGTATTCATGGAATTTTAATCTCATGATTTTTTTTATGGATCATAGTAAAATGCCATTGGATTATAATCAGTAATGTCAGACTCAAATAGAAATGGATTCCCCAAAAGCTACATATTGACGTAGAAAATCACAGATTAGCATTATCTAAGTTATATTACATTTTTATTTATCTCATTTAACATTTCCCAACTACATTTTAATCTGGTTCTGTTATACTTGGGAGTTTTAAGGTAGTGTGCAGCCTGTAGGCTCAAACTTCTAGATTACAGAATCACATAGTGTGCACAGAGTATACAGTTCATTCCCCATGCATTTATAAAGTATATAAAGTATATACATATGCTATATGTATATAAAGTTATATTCATAACTAATCTATATTGAATGATGATCACCTATTGATGATTTGGCTACTTTTTAGCAATACAATGATCTAAAACAGTTCTGAAGGACTCATAATAAAAATTGCTATCTACCCCCCCAAAAAAAGAACTAATAAAGTCTGAATGTAGACTGTAGCATACTTTATTTTTCTTCGGGTTTTTTTTTTTTGTTGTCATTTGTTTGTTTGTGTTTTCTCTCACTGCATGACTAATACGGAAATAAGTTTTGTATGACTGCACATGTATAACCTGTATCAAATTGCTTACCTTTTCAATAAGGGAGGTAGGGGAAGGAAGGAAGGAGAAAATTTGGAAATCAAAATTTTAAAAAATGAATGTTAAAAATTTAATACATGTTTTGAAGAAAATGAAATATTTTTTAAAACTATATATGCATAAAGTGCTTAGGAAAGACAAAAATATACAAAATATATTCTTGAGAATATAAAGATGGCTGACCTATTAGATTGCTATAGAACATCTCTCATTTCTTTTTAAAGTTACTGAATAGATATCAAACTATACACATCACTTCAGCCAGAATTGATAGGCCATGTGACTAAAGGTGGGATGCAAAAACAATCAGCTGTAATATTGTATTTTAATTTTAATAGTATATTGCCTAAGATGCCAGTGACCAATTCTCTCTTTGTGTTTCAGCTTGTAAGAACAGCATCATTTTCCAGAGAAGGACAGATAAGTTTCATTAACGTGGGGCTGCCAGATCCCAACAACTTCCAGTCTTCTTTTGGATTTCAGACCTTTCAACCCCATGGCATATTATTAAGACACCAAATAGGGGTAAGGAAAATGATATTTACATTAAATATGCAATCATTTTATAATCCAGCCCCAAAGAATGTTGATGGAAACAAGCTTTGGTCAGCAAACACAATATGTTTATTCCCCAGCACGCACTAAACATAGATTAAATGCCCATTTTGAGCAATCCCCTGTTGTGCTTACTTTTTTAACCTAATACAGTCAATGTTATGTTTTTTAACAACAAAATGAGACCGAGGTCTTCAGACCTAGATCTAAAAGAAATCAATTCGTAAAAAATTAAATACTTAGGTAATACACAGTTCTTTATTGTGCATATTCATGGAAAGACTTCAATTAAGATAAAAATAAATTATTATTGTTTTCAGTGGTACAGCTAGACATTTTGGGCCCCTAAGGAAAAAAAATATATATTTAAAAGAATCCCCACAAAAGAACAATGGTCTTGGAGTCAGAAACTTTGGTTTAGAGTCTTGGATCCACTAATTCCTGGCTGTGTGACTTCAGACAAATCATTTAAAACTTTTGAGTCTGTTTCTTTAATTGCAAAATAGAGAAAATGCTTTTTGCTAACCACCTTATAGGGTTGCTGTAAGGATTAAACTGAGGCCATTTATGTGGGAACAATTACCAAGCCATCATATAAATATTAGCTATTATTATGGTAATGATCTCCAGATCATGGATGTAATAAGAAGCATTTACTTTCCTGGAAGGACCAAAGGGAGGAAGTAGGCAGACTTCTCATATAGATCCATATTGTTGGACTCTACAATTAGCTGGGTAACTTATTTTGAGCTAATATAAGCCTCGTAACTTCAGAGGACACTAGAAATTAGGTGGCACAGTGGATAATAGAACATGAGACCCGGAGTTAAGAAGAGTTACATTCAAATCCCTCCTCTGACACTTAATAACTGTGTGACCCTGAGCAAACCTCAGATTTCTCATCTGTAAAATGGGGATAACACCACCTACCTCCTAGAATTGTTGTGGGGATCAATGAGTTAATAACATGCAAAGCATTTTACCTCTTTTTAAATGATCAGCCCTTAACTAAACTCTGACACATAGTAGCCACTTAATATTTATTGATTTAATGATAATTGATCAACTTAGCTGATGTAAATATGTAAATGTGTTCTGTGAAGCCTTATA
Organism: Sarcophilus harrisii; assembly: GCF_902635505.1. Classification (NCBI taxonomy): domain Eukaryota; kingdom Metazoa; phylum Chordata; class Mammalia; order Dasyuromorphia; family Dasyuridae; genus Sarcophilus; species Sarcophilus harrisii. The sequence goes on along the minus strand of NC_045426.1, from coordinate 491,036,260 downwards.
CATCATGAACTTTTATAAAGTTCTAGCATTTTTTATAAAATTTCCCTATTGAGCTGTCAAAACTCTAAATTAGGAACAGACTGCTGCTCCTTGTAGCTCCTATATGGTGACTTCTTCCAGAGTTTTGTTCCTTGAAGTAAAGAGCAACTTTTTTTTTCTTCCTTTATATTCAAGGCCCTCCACAGTGCTTCACTCCTCATAAATCCTGTTGCTTAAGCTCCTTTTGGTCTCTGTGCCCACAAACCTTGAAGAGGTGGCTTTAGGAGTACTGATTCCTATCATTGTACAATATTAGAAATGCTAAATATTTTGAGGGGGGGCAAAAAGGAGGAATAAACGACCTATCTTTAAACCCATAGAGCTTGTCTTTTAAAATGGCTCAGAAAAATCCATGCTATCTATGAACATTTTGCAGTCATTTCCCCAGAAAAAATTTTGGTTATGAATTTGGTATGTAAAATAATATTAATATTTAAATGAATATTACCATTGGTAATGGTGTGGGGTTTTTGTTGTTTTCAGACATATACCCTACAAATCTCTCTGGAAAATGGTCACATAGAATTAAGCTCTAGAGATTATACTATTTTGAAATCTCCCCAGACGTATATGGATGGTTTACTACATTATGTATCTATAATAAAAGATCATACTGGGTAAGTACATATGCATTTGTACTGGAGGAAAAGAATCCAAGATATCTCTGATCTTTGTCAATGTAACAGCTTCTTTAAACAGTACAAAATGATCCTTTCAATTCTTACTAAATGGTTTCATGAGTTGGCTGTGACTCTGAAAACCTGTCACTTACTGGCCAACCTTGTAGTGATGAGTCTCTCCAGAATTAGGCAGGTTGGTCTTCCAACAACAAGGAGAGAGTCCATTACGGACCTCTAAGGCTTTCCCATCTAATAGATGGGATATGTAAACTTGTGATATGTAAATATGGACACTGGTCTTTGAGAATCATCTCCACACCCCAGCTTAGAGAAGCATCAGAATAGGACATCTGTAGTAGGAAAAAAAAAAATGAAAAATGTTGATTTAATCTTTTTAAATCCTTTCATCAGGGAGTTAACCACGTTTTCTGATTTTTTTTATAAGAGTCATAGAGGTATCTGTTTTGTAGTTATATAAAAAATCAGAAGCCTTGCATTCAAGTCTTTCCTGTGACTCATATTGGCTGTATGAACCTGGGCAGGTCACTTAATCTGTCAATACTCTAGGGAAGTCTCTTTAGGCTATATATTATAGAAAAGGGGCCAACATGTTTTAGTAGAAGGAATTTCTTCATTGGAGAGTCCTCTATATCAATCACATCACAACTTTATCATTATCTTTTTAAAACACATTCTATTCTTGATTCTGCTATGATCTTGCTTTGGAGTATAGAAGTTCCTTCAATTTTATGTATTAATTTTCTCATAAAGAAAAAAAATAGTGACAAAAGTTATAGAATAGATTGATTACTAGGTTATTTTCTGTAAAGAATTTGAATATGTCAAAGATCAAAATCAGTATGTTGGTTCAGTTTCTTTTCTAGCACATTTTATTTTCATTAAAGAAGCTGTCTAGCACAGTGTGTAGATTACCAGGCCTGGAGTCAGGAAGGCCTCAGTGCAAATCCAGCCTCAGACATGTAGTAGTTATGTAATCTTTGGCTTCTGTTTGCCTCAGCTTTCTCTTCTGTAAAATGGAGATAATATTAGCACCCACTTCCCAAGATTTTTGTGAAGATCAAATGAGAAAATAATTGTAAAGCACTTAGCACAGTACCTGGAATGTAAACACCATATAAATATTAGTCATCATCATCATCATCATTATCTTCATCATCATCATCATTATCTTCCCAGACTAAGACTTCTGATTGATGACAAGACCCTAAGAGATAACCAAAGATTACCGACATTCCCAGACTCAGAGCAATCCCTACGCTTTGGTGGGAGTGACTTTGAAGGATGTATCACTAATGCATTTTTCCAGAGGTATGTGGTTTTATAAATTTTTAATCATTGAGATTCAAGTGGGAAAATACTATTATTTCACATTTTAAAGTGAGTTATATTTAGTTTTTGCCCATAGGTGACGAGGCCTATTTATGGAGCCAGAATTCTAAACATGGGCTTCTTCATGCTTGTCATAAAATCCAAACATCTAAAATATCTCTGTTTATATGCTATACAAATGTCTGAAAAACAAAAGCACACAATGAACACGCAAGCAGTTTTTTTTCCAGGAGGGATGTGACCTATGTATTCATGACTTGAGTGTGCAAGATATCCCTTGAATTGGCCCCTTCCCTTCTCCTTTCTTCCTTGATGTTCAGGATTCCATTTCTCTGCTGAGAGATGAGGGCATCCTTTCACAGCTCCTTTTGGAGAGTCCACTCTTCCCAGAACTTCCTTTCTTTTGAGATTTCACTCAGCTCCTTCAGCAGCTCACTTTACTACAATGCTCTTGACGTTATGTAGCCCAACAGGGAGACTGACATCGGGAACCAGATAATCTGTATTAGCCTGTGTAATTCAATGAACTTTATCTTCTTGATTGTCAAGGGACAAAATGAAAATGGAAGACAGGGTGGAGAAATAAAGGTATATTCTTCAAACTCTGAAAAAACAAACAAACATAAAATTCCCATAAAATGTTTTTATATGAGTTTATATCTTAGGGCAATTAGGTGGTACAGTGGAGAGAACCCTGGGCATGGAGTCAGAAAACCTCAGACACCTACTAGTTGTGTATCCTGAGCAAGTCACTTAATCCCAATTTGCCTCAGTTTCTCATCTGTAAAATGGGGACACACTGGAGAAGGAAACCACATCAGTATCTTTTTCAGGAAAATCACATGGCCAAGTCCATGGAATCATGAGGAGTTAGACATGAACAACAACAATTAGGTTTTACACTTCAGATGCATAACATGTTAAGTTGACTTTTGTATAAACATGAGTATTTTTGAAGCAATATACCTGGGGATTTAAGTTCCTAAATAAGTTTTCAGATTTGAAGAAATTTTGGAGCAGGGCTTCTTAATTGAGTGGATTGGGGAGAAAGAAGGGAAGGACCATAGAAGAGGCAGAGAGGAGGGGAAAGTGGCCATAAATTTTTCGATAGTTTCCTAATTTTTCTAATTATATTTTTCCATTTTTTCTAAATTCTAATTATATTTTTCTAATTATATTTCAACCTAACTGGTTTCCTTTATAATCCTATATATTTTATTTTATGCATTCAAAAAATATTATTCTCAGAAAGAGATCCATAGTTTTAACCAGTTTGTTACAGGGACTCATGATCCAAAATCATGCAAGAAGCCCTGCTTTGGAGTAAATGTACCTGGTACTTTGTATGTGAGCATTATCCAAGGTGATTTAGAGAAATTTACTTTTCTTTCTCTTTTTTTCCAGATTAGCCCAGAGTCCTGAAGTTCTCAATTTAGTCAGTCATACTCGGAGGGAAAAGGAGACGGTGTCCCTAGGGGCCTGCAATTTAAACAAGCCACCTTTTCTAATGCTGCTGAAAAATTCAGCAAAGATCAGCACACCAAGGACATTCAACATTGATAGGGTATGCATTCTGGCCATCCAGCTAGCTTCTTCTGCTAGAGATTCAAGTGTTTTCATTTATTGCCTAGATGCTAACAGAGATTAGAAAGTTAATGACCTACTTTACACCCCACATGAGAGAATGAGAGCCCCACAGTGGGCCCGGTGCTAGATTATGAGTTTAGCAAGGAAACCTGAATTATAATCCATATAATTATGGGACCTGAGTCAATCATGTTCCTCTCAATTAATAGAGTTTAAAATGGGATTTTGGATAATTGTCTCTCTCTCTCTGACACATAGAAATGCTTTAACTTTGTTTCCTCATTTGTAAATTAGGTTGTCATAAGGAAAGTATTTGGCAACATCTATAATGCTATATAAATGCGTGACTGGATTATTGTTATTTTTACAGCAATAGCCATATTGTTACTGCATTAACTTTCGTGGGGGAGAAATTGGGGAGATTCATTGGGGCTTGGCTCCTGATTGTATGAGGAAGAGAGAGAAAATGAAGGATCCAGAATGACTGTAGTTTTGAGTTTTGATACTGGGAAAAAGGCAATGCCTTTAATAGATAGAGAGAAGTCAGGTGGCAAAGTATAGCAACACATCCCATTAGTTGTGATTCTAATTTCATGCTATAAATATCTGCAGAAAAAAAGGAGCATGGTTTAGTGGACTAAATGTCAGCCCAGAAACCCAAGGGTTTTATGAATTCTAATCCTAGCATGGTCAGTCATTGCTTTCCTAGATGGCATGAGAAAATCATGATTAAATAAATGTAAAAGCTACATGACCAATATATCTTACCTTAATCATAATTTCTAACTTCCCCCCCCCCCATCCTTTTGTGCAGCTACAAGAAGATATGCGTCCTGCCCCTCTGATGAAGAAAGAGATTCAGACAAACACCCAGCACTGCATTGAATCACCTCAGTCTCAGGTTTCTAAAGGAGCTTATCGGTTTGGGGACAGTCCCACTAGCCACTTGATCTACACATTCCCTAAGCATATGCTGAAAGACAGGTATTGGTATAATGCTTCGAAATTTTGTTTTATTACAACTCAATTCAATTCACTTCAACCATGATTCTCAAAGCCCTAAAATGGGAGGAATAGAGAGGGCTCTTCAGAATTATTTAATGAGAAGGGAGGAAAAAGGACTTCCCTCTTTAATCAAACAACAAACATTTATTAAACACTGTTCTAGGCAGTGTTTCAAGGGATACAAAGAAGAGGCAAATCTTTGCCTTCAAGAAACTTACATTCTAATAGAAGAGAATTGGACTATTTGACCAACAAGCTGATAGTGTGCAAAGAACAAATGGCAAGAATGCCTACAGTGAATTCCTCATACTTGAAATAAAAGCATGTTAACATATTGTATAAGGGCTGACTTTAGCCCCAATACCCAGTTTGGAAACAGGAATGATCTAAAAAGAACTGTAATTTTTCATTTCCAAATGGCTTTTTGCTTCTAAGAAAGTCCACATTTCCCCTTCCTTGAATTTTATATTCAAAGAGAAATAATTATTTTTCAGGAAGATAGTTCTCAAATGGATCATTTTTAGACCAAGTATCTTGACTTCTTTGTGGTGGTAACAATGAAAAAGGATTTGGCAGCTAAGTGGTGTAGTGGATAGAGGGTTGGCCTTGGAATTGGGATGACTCATCTTTCTGAGTTCAAATCTTATCTTGCCCATTTATTGGGCAAGTCACTTAATACTGAGCCTCAGTTTCCTCATCTGTAAAATGAACTGGAGAAGGAAAAGATAAACCACTTCAATATCTTTGTCAAGAAAACTGAAAGACCCAACAACAACAATCTTGGCTTCTTTGTGATGACAACTTATGTTTCTGTTACTGAGAAAGGAGTGAACCAAAATACCACACTAAAAGAAAGGGAGGAAAGGCCTTTTTGAAAAGGATTTTTTTTTCTATTTTAAAGAAGTCATCAGGAATTCTTAACAGGACACCTATAAAATTAGTTTTCAAAAAGACAAGTCATTTTAATATACTGATTGTAAGCTTAACAAAAACTGAGGTTGGTGCTCCCTCTGACAAATGCTGGCAGCCTTTGAACCCTGGGCAAGTAATTTTAGCTCTTCATACCTCGTACAATTCTCCCAAGATTATAATTTGCAAAATCTGTGCCAGTCTGCACTGGTGGAAGGAGTTGGGGAGTTTCCCATGCCAATAAAATTATATTACAATTGAAATAATTATAATAATAATAATCACAATAATAGCATTTATATAGTGCTTTAAAGTTTGCAATGCACTTTACATATGTACCTAATGCAATGGCTTATATCCCCTGAATGGTTTGAATTTTTAATTATGTTTAATTCAACAAAGGTTTTTAAGTGCTTATTATGTTCCTGGCACTGTGTTAGATATTGGGTATGCTTACTGTCTCCTGGAGGCAAAACATTATGTACACAGAGAAGTTAATATGTTCACAAATAAGTTCTAAAGTTTCTGTTGCTGTCTGTTTATTTTATTCTGAAGTGACCCAATTGCAATAAGTTCTTAGAGCTTTTGAAAAGTACATAGCAGCATAATGAATGAGAGGAAAGAGATAGGAGTGGTGATAAAAGTTTTACAGGAAAAGGTAACCAGCCAAACTGCCCCAGTTCTTGTAGATCGCTTCAGACTATCCCTCCTGGAAACTTCTTTGACTATCTAATTGGGAAAAAAAAAAAAAACAATTTGCACATCAATCTATAAAGAAAGACATTTCTAAGCCAATATAAGTGGCATCTATAGTTATCAGCCCATTTTCCGACTCTTTCTGTGTAGGATGGCTATTCACAAAGCTAGGTTAACCTTATGATAATAAATGATGCTTATAGAATGCCATAAATAACTGCTAGATGGCACCACAAATAGAGCACTGAGCCTGATGTCAGGAAACCACATCTTCCTGAGTTCAAATCTAGCCTGAGATACTTATCTGGATGACTCTAAGCAAATCATTTAACCCTGTTTCTCTCAATTTCCTTATCTGTAAAATGAGTTGCTGAAGGAAATGGCAAAACACTTTACTTTCTTTGCCAAGAAAACCCCAAATAGGGTTCTGAAGAGTCAGACAAAATAAAATGGCTCAACCACAATAAAACTTTAAGTTATTATATATATTACATATAATATGAATTCTAATTATATATATTACATATTATTATGCATAATAATAAGTTATTATAAGGAAGTATTTCACACACACTATTTCTTGTTCCACATAACATCCTCAGAATATAGGTAGTCACTATTTTTATCCCCATTTTACAAATAGGAAACTATTAGTTGTCCTAAATCAGACAGAGTAACATAGTAAGGTTTTATATCTCTAACAAATACAAAGTATTAGGGTGTTATGTGGAGAGTGCCTGGTATATCACAAAGCACAAAATTCCCTACCAATGTTCTCCCATAGGTATTAAAAAAAAAAAAAAAACAGCTTACTGAAATGTGGAGAGGATTGACAACAGCTCCTTTAGCTCCAAATATTAACAAGACAACATTGTTCTTTTTTTTTTTTTTCAGGAAAATGCAAAGGTATTTTTTTTTATATATTTTATGCTTCTTGTTCTAAATACAGGCTCTCTCTTAGTTTTCTTCCTACTCTCATTTAATACACCACACAATAAATTTAGCCCTTAGGCAATTTGGGTGTAAAAGTTTAACTGTCACACAATTTTCCATCTGGTCTTTTTTCCCTCAGGGATATAAGAGCCATTGGTGATCATTATTTGCATTAATAAGAATAGTAACAATACAGCAGAATATAACATCTCAGACATTTGGTTCTTTCACTGACTTTACTGAGTATTAGCAGTATTCTACTGTTTTAAAACTCCATTTGGTGTTTTCTTGGCAAAGATATTGGAGTGGTCTGCCATTTTCTTCTCCAGCTCATTTTCCAGCAGAGAAAACTGAGGTAAACAGAATTAAGTGACTTGCCCAGGGTCTCATAGGTAGTAAGCATCTGAGATTGGATTTGAACTCACAAAGATGAATCTTCCTGATTCCAAGCCCCAGCTCTATCCACTTGTGCCACCTAACTGCCTTTATTTTATCTCCTCATCTATGATACAAGAATAATAATAGCATGTCCATCCTGGAGTTGTTTTGAAGATAAAATCATATAATATTTGCAAAAATTTATGACATCCTGAAAGTGCTAAGTGCTAATTATATTCAGATTATCATAAAAGGAAATAACTTCCTGTTGCTTATCACTCACCCTTCTATGAATGTATGTAAAAGCTAATATATATTTAGGGGCATAAAAATTCCACCTTGCTATTTATTATACAATTAGGCAACCAGCTAATAGCCACCATAAAATTTTATGACAACTTCCTAGGAGAGCAAATAAATAACAGCAATTGAACTGGGAAGTTTTCTCTCTACTTCAGTTTCCTGAAAGATTCTACAAATTACTAATTTAACAAAATTTCTTTTCATTCTGAACTTAACGAATGCCAGATAAAATGAATATTGGCAGATACAAAGTAGAACAGAAAAAGAAAATTGTATATGAAATTGCAGATTTCTTATTATGTATAGCTTGGCTTCCTTTTTTAGGTATATAATGACTTTCAATGCTATTGTGCTTGTCTGTGTGCTTCTTTCTGGTCTCCCTCTTTGGTTCTCTTTGTTTATGAGTGGCAGTAAGTCTTCCTACTCAGTATTGGTCTTTGTCTCCTTCAGTTACAGATCACAGTTTGCTGTGGACATACAGACAACTTCCCCTGCTTCAGGACTTGTGTTTTTTATCGGGAACAAGAGCTCTTGGATGTTGCTTTACATTTCAAAAGGACGCATTGTCTTTTTGCTGAGGACAGAAGGAAAGAAACTAAGACTGAAAACCAAAGAGAAATTCAATGATGGGAAGTGGCACACGGTAAGAACTGCTCTAACAGTAGAAAACTTAAAAAATGTGTGCCATGGAAATCACCCTTTACAGATCCCGTATACTTGAAAAAGAAGAATAAAATCAGTAATTCCATCTCCTGAATAGGTCCTGATGAGAACCTATAAGAGGCAGTATCATACCTTCCCATATATTCATTGTTTTAAATATTTAACACAGTGTATCTATGCAACTTTTCCTTGATACTGAGAAACTTTTAACATATAATTTTGCACCAAGATGGAATGAATACTTTTATTCCTCAGACATTTTGATCAGGCCTGCATTACCCTATGCTTCCTTGCCTTTTTCAACTCCCTAGGCATAATAATAGTAATAATATTCATTATTCATTCATATAGCACTTTTAAGTTTTACAAAGTACTTTATATAAATTACCTTGCTTTAAAACAACATTAAGAAGCAGATAGCCCCAATTTACAAGTGAATAAACTAAGTCTCAGAAGTTACTCACATAACCTCAGAGGTTATCTAGCTTGATCCCTCATTTTCTAGATGACAAAATTAAGGTTTAGAAAGATTGTTTCTTTGCAATAGTCATAGTTGGAGGTATGATTTGAACTAAGGTTTTCCAGATTCCAAATCTGCACACTATCCATAGTCCCAAACATTAAATCCACATATAAAGCTCTTCCCACTGCACTGCTTCTTTAAGCTTATCATTATTCTTACATCTAAGCAAACTGATATAGTAGTCTCTTTTTCTAATTGTAACCGTACTATGCCTGAGATGTCCTCCCCACAGCTTCCCAATCCTTTCTCCCAGCTCCAATCTGGTTGATTTCATAATCTCATTTATCATATTACCTTTTACATATGTTCATAGAAGAGTGAGCGATAAGAAGAAGGAAGTTATTTCCTTTTATAATAATATGAAAATAATTAGCACTTAGCACTTCCAGGGTATCAGGCCACCCCTGATTTCTAATTGTACAAAATGTTAATGTAGGTGCTCTGGAGCCAATTCGAACCAATGTTATATTTTCTTTGGAAACATTTATTCTTCAGAAAGCAACAAACATTAAAAATGAGGCTTTGATTTATTGTTTTCTTCATTGTCTAGGCTTAAGGTGATGGAGAAAAATAATAATGCAGATTAAATTTAAAGTGTATCATACATATTTTGGGGGGGGTGATGCACCAATTGATAAATTTTCCAGCACACCTCTGAGAGACAGCATCTACTCCAATACTCTCTTTTTCCTGAAGATGAAACTGAGACACAAAGAGGTTTAATGACTTGCTAGTTTGTCACTTGAAGCTAGAAGCCAATTTTTCTGACATCCATCTCAGTCCTCATACATCATTGCTTCTCTTACAAGAAAGCATAATGTTATGAGAGTGTAAAAGAAAGAAAAGAGACTAGAACCGGCATCAGGACACTAAGGTTTGAGTCATAGCTTTGATACTATAGGGATAGTGTGCAAGTCCCAACACTGAGCTGCCTGAAGTGCCATCAAAGTAAGTTTTTTTTTTTTTTTCCTTTTTGATCCTAGTAACTAGTAGCAGAGTTCAGCTTCAACTACCCAGTCAAGGAGAAATCTAACCGTGAATGTTTTCTTTCTCTCTAAGGTTGTGTTTGGGCATGAGGGAAGGAAAGCCCGTCTTGTCATAGATGGTCTAAAAGTCCAGGAAGGAAGCTTGAATGGAAATTCTATCTTTCCTTTCAAACCATCACTGATCTTCCTGGGGGCCTCTCCCAGGGTGAAACTGAAGGTGAGTACGTCTACTCTTGGGGGAATGAAAATATTCCAACTGTGGAATTATAAATATATAATCATGATATATAATGCCTTCCTTCTAGATTTCTGGGTTTAAAAAAATCTACTTAATTCCCATAAGTCCCAAACTCTACTCCCAGAAAAGATTCTTTTTTTTTTTAATCCCTCAATCCTAAGTAGCTCACAATCCCTATCAGAGTGAATCTTTAGGGAACAATCTCTCCATGATAGCCATGCTAGCTGGAATTCCAGCAAGAACAGAATAATGATTTCTTCATAGTTTGTCCATAATTACTTGGTTCAAAACATCATGCTGAGACACCTTGGGTCCCTTAATATTATAGTCAGCCCATAGGGATTATAATTACATAATTAATTTTAAATTGTGGTCAGCCATAAGGAATCTGAATCCTGGTGGATTTGAAAGGTAGACTGATTCAGTGAGTGATGTTAAGTCATAAGAACATTTTTTTCAATACTATAGGGACTCAAACCAGTTGTCTGTCCTTACCAGTACAGTGTATCTTGTTACTGATGCTGGTACAAAATTGGCTGCAGAATTTCAGAGTAGAAAGGGATTTCAGAGTTCACCTGAATAAAGTCATGCCCACACTTAAAGAAGAAGCTGTGTTTTCCCCTCACAAAATATGACGTCACTGAGCCTCTCTTTGAAGAACTCCTATAATGAAGAATTGACTCTCTCAGATTGCAACCCTTCTACTGGAAGAATTACATCCTCTATGGGCCCTTATTTGACTGTGAATGTTTGTTCCATCTGGTCCAGCATTTATTTAGTGCTTATTTTGGGTAAAGGATTGAATAAATAGACAATGTATCTCTAAGATCATTCATGCCTCTTTAATTTAGCCCATTATAATTTGGCTATTTATTAATTAAATCTTTTTAGATGGATCCTAACATCTATCATAAGATGCTCCATATTACTTGTTGACCTCATTACAAAAATAGGATTAGTGCCAATGAATGTCTGTAAATTGCATTTAATTCTTTTTACAAGAAGCACCCACTAGGTTTAATGAGTGTTTTTCAATAATTCAAAACATCCCAGTGGTGTATGACATCCTCATTTGCCTTCTAATTTAATTGTAGGACATTTATGAAGTATTGGGACTTGATGTATTTGATGATGTGTTTAGCAAATTTCCACTTGTTCAGTTTTTTTTAGAATTTGGTAATTCATTGGCCCCTTTTCATATATTAGAATTATCTTTCATTAAACTCTTAACTCAATCAGAAGAAAATCTGGAAGATGCTTTGTACCTTCAAGGGAGGTGGCAGGACTAAGAATTATAAGACAGTAGTTTCTCCTACTATACTTTCCATCTCTCTATTAGGTATGTGTGTTTTATAAGTAGAAAAATATACACAGTTGTATACATGTGTTTGTGTATGTTATACTTTCTATATAGGATATATTATGTTAATATGTATGTATCTGTATAAATATATATATATATATATATATATATATATATATATAACATTTACACCTACATGTAGGAACATGTTTTGCACAAATTTACATATAATTGTGTGTATGCACATATGCATTGCAAATGTATGGTGTTTATGTATATACACATACACGTGCATATACATATTTTATCTATATATGGAAAGATAAAAAACAGAAATTTCCCTATAACCAAGCCCAACCATAGCTTATTTTCTAATAAGCCAACCTTGGCCTTCCCCTTGCTAATCTCTATGTACACATATTGTTTAGAAATATCCATTTCCTATAATTAAACTTCCTTTTTTTTCTACAAACATTTGCAGAGCCTCCCCCAAAACAGCTTTGTGGGATGCCTGAGGAACTTTAAGTTGCATGGAAAGGCCTTAGATACTCCCTCTCAAAACTCTGGGGTAAGACCCTGTTTGGGTGGCCCTCTTGAGAAAGGAGTATATTTCTCTCAAGACGGTGGGCACATCAGCTTTGGTAAGAAACAACTGAATGAAGTTTTTGTCTCTAAGTCATTATTAAGTTCATTATTTGAGCATTTTGATAAATAGTTATAACTTTTTATTTTTAAAAGATGACTCCTGGATGCAGGGAAAGGAATTTAAAATAGTCTTTGGAATTCGTCCAAGAAGCCTCACTGGAATTTTAATGCATTTTGGAGGACAAGATGGGAAGTATTTAAGTGTTTATATGGAAGAAGGAAAGGTGAGTGACAAGCTTTATTTCCAGTCTATTGGAGCTAGTGCCTGGCACCGAGTAGATGATATATAAATGCTAGCTATTATTATTATTAGGGTGCAGAAAAGCAGATGGTGATAGTGGAGGAAGAACTGTCAATATCTGACTGGATATTGGATGTGGAGTGTGAAAGAGTCTAAAGTAATCAGTTTAAAGAACTAAGCAGAAAAAAGAAAGCTTTATGGGAAGGAGGATATCATGATTGTTGTCAACTATTTTGCCTACAAAATCAGATTTGCTCTGGTCACAGAGGACAAAACTGGGAGTAACCAGTAGAATCTTCAAAGATACACATTTAGATTTAATGTAATGAAAAATGTTCCAGTAATGACATCTGTTTAAAAAAAAAAAAAAAAAAAGAGGTCCCTTACTCTCCTAGCAAATAGTGATCTTTCTTTTTAGTCCTGGGTCAGCTGGAAGAGTTTCTTATTATGAAAGAATAAACCACAAGTAAAATCAAGAACTCTCTACTTGAAGGAAGATAATGATATTGTTTAATTTAGTACAAAAACTATCAGGAAAGGCCACATCATCTACTTGTGGGCAGATTTTATGTAAATATCAACTTAGTTTTCCTTACATGAAAATTTGATGTGCCATTAGTAAGGTCTAGAAAGCATTTTTAATATCCTCAAAGAAAAGCCACTATAAAAATATAAAATATTACTTTGGCATCTTTATCTAGCTGCCTACCCCTACCACCAGGTCATTTGCCCCAGCCAGCATCACCTTTTGCCTACCAAATATCACCTGCTGATGGATGCAGAGCTAGATGTGCTTCTGTATAAATTTCCGAAAGGACCTATCATCTAACTTATTGATCATTAATATTTACCAATAATATTTAAATAGATTTGAAAATAATCATCTTAATAGATTGGACAAAAGCTGCACGATTGCTCTGCATCATTGGTCATTCTTTGGGACATCTCACTGAACATTAGCATTGGACAGTCAAGAGTATGCAGGGGGAGGAGCGAGCACAAGTTGTAGATTGTTTTTTAGTCATTCATATATGCTCAATACCTGGGCTGTTCCTTGGAAATGTTGGTAAAATGAATAGGGCAAAAGGAAAAGAACTAAGAAAGCCTCTTCTCTTCCTGGAAGAACTAATGGTAAAAGTACTTATGTGTTTCATGTGTTTATGTGTTTCAGGTCACTGCTACTGTGGACAGTGGGGATGGTAAGATGCTGACATCAGTCACACCCAACCAATCTCTGTGTGATGGACAGTGGCATTCTGTGGCAGGTATTGTAACAGATGCTAGGAAAGATGACTTCCCATTTCAAAATGGATTATTTCCAAATTTTTTAATGGAAGTAAACATTTGGTTTGTAATTAACCAACTCCATCAATGCCAGTGTGCGATGAGGAAGCTCAAGTCTGTGTCTCTGTTCCAGAGTAAATCTGTTCTAAGACCCTAGCTTATGCATATGACTTAAGAATTCTGTTTCCCATATATTATCAAATTAATGCAATGTTTGAACCTGGCAAATGGATTCAAAGGAAAAAGCTCACATTTATGTGGACTTCTCATTAAAATTTTGTGCAACTGGCAGTACAAGATTTATAATTCCTGTTTTACAATTGAGGAAAACAAAGCTTAGCAATGTGAATTGACTTGTCTAAAGTTACACCCTAATTAATTGTAGAGCTAGGATTACAATGAAGATCTTTTGATACCAAATCCTCCACTCTCTCCATGTGCTAAATCAGTTATGTGTTCCTTAGGGTAATTGTTGGAGTGGGTTTTTCCCTTTAAAAATACCTTTTGGGTGGCTTTTAAAGCCAATAATTAGGGAAATTCAATAAAAAAGCAAGTCCTTAGGCTAAAAGGAAAAGTAACAATAGGCAATTTTATTTCATGGAAGTGTGCTACTATGGAAAGTGACCTTTCTTTGGAGATAAGTTTCGTGATTGCTTTGACAATTCATTGAGCTTCAGCATTCTCACCTGGAAGATGGAGGTAACAGATTCTTGCACTGGCTTGGTCTCAGAACTATTGTGAGAAATGCCCTTATCTATCTTAAAGTGCTACAGAAATGTGAGACATTATCAATAGTGGGCACTGTCTTCAAAACCCTGCACATGCACAAAACATACATGTATATATACATGCAAAATATGTACGTGCATACAATACATACATATATACACACATACAAAATGTATCCATATATACATAAAATATATGCTACATACATACACATACACATATATTTATGAATGCACATATCTGCAGATATTTTACGTTGTGTTTTCATCAGGATAGGGAGCTCCTCATCAGGCTTATCCTATACCAATTAAGACAGTGCCTGCTCTGTAACTTAGAGAATGACTTGGGATTCTGTGAGGTTAAATAATTTATAACAAGAAAATGACAAAATCAGAATTTGAACCAAGGCCAGATGGCTATCCACTATGCCATATTGCCTCTCTGCAGATAAACAGATACTATAAATGTGAATTTATGCTGACATTGTTTTTGGTGTTTAAGGTCAGGATCTTTTTTTTTTTTTTTTGCTAGCTTAAAGAGATCTGTGACAAAAGTATAATTACAAGCTTATTAACATGGGATAATTTTTTTGTTTGGATTGGGTACTGGAATTCAGCAGTTTACACTGAGCTATACTCTATATCAGGATGAATTTGGAATCAGTTATTGAAAACCATATATAAAGAAATACAGGTATAGGTAAAACTAGTATTGTAGTTCAAGTGGTTACTCACACATGGGGAGATCCCACTACAGGTCGGGGAGTGTAACTGACTGGCTTCATTTCCCACACAGTCACTCTAAAGGAGAATTTGCTGCAGCTCGACCTGGACACAGATAGCAGCTATGAAGCTGGACAGCTGCCCATCCTGCCAGCCAGCAACCAGCAGCCTTTGTATTTGGGAGGCATTCCAGGTGACTATTCTTCAGGCTTTCTTCTAACCTCAGACAATCACATCCAATACAGTTACTAGATTTATGGATTGGTGACTAGATGCCAAGAGCAGCTGTGTGCTAGTTTTCTTAGGAGAGTGTGGGTGTTGGAGATTTTGAGGCTTTCTTATAATCCAGGACTCAAAATACCAGTATAATGGGCCCATTTGGAAACCAGGATGATGATGCTGGTGCCCCTTTATTTGATAGTTCAAACCACTGCTGCTATTACACTCTGCCTCATTATGACAATTCTCTAAGGGCTTTTTTGGAGCTCCATAAGAAGCTGAATTAACTAGCATATTGATTAGAGCAGAAGATTTGAGGAGAAAAGTGAAAAAAAAGGAGTTCTTTCTGCTTTGGTCATTAGCTCTTCACTAGTGAGCTAGTGAGCAATGTGGAGCCAGAAATAGAGACTCAAGCAAGCTGAAATATAAGCAAGATAAGAGATCATGGGCTCTCAGAGATAGAAATTAGAAGGGACCTCTGAGGCTGTCTGGCCCAACTCTCTCGTGTACAGATGAAGAAACTGAGGCCTATGGAAATTAAGTGGTTTGTCATGGAGACAGAGTTTCTAGGCATAATACTGGGATTTGAATTCAGGTTTTCTCATCCCTCAGACCTTGAGCCTGGAAATATTAGCACACATCATCAAAATAAATATTAAATGTCTAGAAATATCTTTCTGTTCTCCTGATGAATTTATTTCTCCTCCAAACTAGATTAGGTATCAGCTTTATAATTATTCCATGACCTTCTGCACTAATCATAATCATAATTTATGATTCATAAATCATAAAACAGAAATCATAAAACACTGATTTACCTTCCTTCAAGACCTAAAAGAATCAGCTTGATCAAAAAAAAAATCAACTTGATCTTAATTTACTAGCATGTAGTTTAGGGATATCCTACATAAAGTCAGAGAGGAAGAAGGAGAAAATGAATTTTTTAGGTTGTTTTTTTTTCCCCTACAAGAAAGAAAAATTTAAAATACAATGCTTGCCCTACTCATTACTTTAAACATAAAGGTCATACATTAAGTGTTTCTCTCTTTTCTTCTCTCAGCTAACTTGACAACATTGACACTGCCTGTGCAAAAAACCTTCTTTGGCTGCCTCAAGAAGATCACAATCAACAATGCAGTTGTCTCTGTCACAAAGGCCTTAGAGGTCTGGGGAGCTGTCAGTCTGAATGGCTGTCCTGTCCACTAACTCTAGTCAGTGATGTGCATAATGAGAAAGTCCTTGGAATACAGTATGGATAGAGTCATCCAAGGTCCTGAATGACATGGGATTCATCTTCTTGAATACTGACTCTCAGATAAATATATTTCCCACTCTTTTCAACATAATTCGAGAATCAAGATGTCCAAAGTGGCTTAACAACCAATCTCATACTTATTGATGGCCCATATATTCCTCTGTTATTGGGATTGTAGAAGTCTTCAACATTCATGTATGTTTTATATAAAAATGTTGTTTGTTTGGAAATATAAGCAAAATGCTTTATGTTTATAATGCAAAACATAATTTCTTATTTGTTATAAAAAAATAACATCAAAGGAGATTGAAGTACTTTAAAGTGGAAATTTTGACATGTGTTACATAAGGTTATAATTTATGGGGCCAAATAAATGCAACTTACCCTTCCAATTCTCTGTTTTTATATAACATTAACACAAAATTATTCTGAAAAGATATAATTGCTATTATTCAATAGTTTATACATGATACAAACACATGACTTTGTGTCACAAGAGTCTCTACAGAAGCAGGACCCTAAGGATATTAAAGAGGTGTAAAACAATGTGTTCTTTGAAGGAGATCAAAAGGAAAGGTTTGACAGGAGAGGTTGCAACCAACAAGTGAGACTAGAGTGGGTTTTTCAAAGGAGATGGCATCTGAGTTGGTTAAGATTTTAGATTTAAGATAAGCATAAGATTTTGAAATCAGAGTAAGACTCATTAGGACAGTAGTTCTCAACCTGGGGTCTGTGTACTTGTTAGTAATAATATTTTCATAAAATATGTATATATATACATATATATACATTATATATAAATAATAAATGTAAAAATATCTATTACATACATATAATATTATAGATGTATTATATTCCTTATTACATATTTATATACAACAATATACAAAAATATGTAAATAATAGACTATATATGTATACAAACTATATATTGGATCAATGTATTATATTCAACATATTTAAAAACATTAATCTTGGAAGGGATCCATAGACTTTACCTGGATGCCAGAGTGGCTCCTGATACAAAACAGGGATAAAAACTCCTGCTCTAAGGCTATAAGTCACAGAGAAGGTGCTATCTACATTGATACAGGAACTTGCTCACTGAGGCTTCCTATGCTGGTGAAATCACAAATCTTCCCACATATACACATAAATGTAGTGGTGTATATTTACTCACATGTATGTATATATATATATATATATATGCATGTATACATATGTGCATATGGATTTTAGATGAGCACAAACTTATGTACCATTGTGAATTTGTGTGTATAGATATGCAAGAAGGGAAAAAAAACAGCTTCAAACTCATAATACAGAATTCAATAACAAAAAGGAGAGGGAGTGAAAAAATTCTACATACAGAGAACAGTGACAACAGAGTATAGATCTGACTGTTGGGTAACCAGTGAACCATCCTAGTTTGTAAATTTGCCTTGGGATTTCTGGGAACAAGACTCTTTTCCCCTGGAAAGAAATTGTCTTCCATGTGGAGAATTCTGATATAGACTTCTGCCCAGAGCCTGAGTTATACCCAGAGACCTGCTTCTCCATACTATTAGGCTCTCTGGCCCAGAAGCTTTCCTTGCTTCTGATAGGTCCTAAAGGGTAATCTCCTGCCCTCTAGTTCCAAAGAGCTGCTGTCTTTCTTCTTCAACTTCAGACTCACAGAAATGAATGCTTATCCCAAAGGAAAACTTTCTCCTTCTTATTTACAGGTGAATATAAAGCTTCCCTTTCAGTGTCTGCTCTTTAATCCTTTGAAGATACACTTTTGGTGGCAAAATCATCTTGACTATATCCCTCTTTATCTCTTCACTATAAGTGCTACTGAGTTCCAAAGAGGAAAGCCTCTCTGTCACACAACTTAGAAGGCTTAAAAAAAAAATCTGATAAGGAAAGCCCTCCTTGGGTATCTTGAGGGTTTGCTATAGGGACTAATTACCTGAAAGGATGAATGAAAATATTTACAAATATATTTCTGCCATCTACACTTATTTTACATGGTGCCATAGGAAAGTGGGAGAAAAAATATATAGGTAGGAAGGAAGGCAGGAATTATATTCACATGACAAAAGAAAAATGAGCAAATCATAGAATCAAGAATATTAAAATAAGAAGGGGCACTAGAGAGATCTAATCCAATCCTTTCATTTTACAGATGAAAAAATAGGGAAGGCCAGTGATTTGCTCAAATACACACTAATACACATATTTTCACTTATTTACTCTCCCCTCCCTCAACACACACCTATATATACATATACATGTAACATATACATACATATGCACACACAGATTCAGAATTATAACTTAACTATGTTTTCAATCAAAATTTTACAAAAGATACCTTCTCCACAAGCATAAAACAAGTCAATCCTAAATTATGAATGAAAAATAGTAAATATCATGCTAATTATTCAGGATATAAATAAATTGTTGCTGTTTTCAAGGACTTCACAGTCTAGTGGGGTAAAGGAGGGAAAAATGTAAAAAAAAGAGAATTCAGCTGAGACAGGGAGGAAAATAACTGAAACTTCTAGACTGAACACTATTTTTCTCCAGTCAGGAATGTATCTTGCTTTTAACAAACCAACAATCATTAACTAATGGGCCCATTCCACTGAGAAAACATTCTATGAATACTGCAGATGTCAATAGTTAATTATCAGTTCACTCAAGGACTAGACTCTAGAACTTGCCAATTTGGAAATCATTCCGGATAACAAGTGTTCAGTATAGAGCTAAAGAGAAGATTCAGGGGCTACTTCTCTTTCTAATTCTAGAAAAAATATTAGAATGCGAAAGGTTGAAAGGTTCATAGTCTCTTTCACTCTTTAGGGAAAATGAGATCATTAGACTTAATGCAAGCAGACTCCCAGACTGGTTAAATTATTTCTTACATTTTTAGTTTCTAACTCCTTTACCACTGGCCTACTTTCTTGATCTCCCCAGTCTATGGTTCCCTTTTTTGCCTCTATAGCCTAGAAGGAATTAACTTAAAGGCAAATCTCTTCATTTGGAGATGAACAAATGGAGTTAGGTTAAGTTATTTCTAGGGTCACATAGCTAGGAAATATTAGGCTGGATTTGAATTCAGGTTTTCCTGACTCTAATCTAGTGTTCTATTCATTGTCATTACCTGCTCAATTATAAAATCTCCTTTACTTCTGTCCTGTGGTTGTTAGTTTTCAAATGCATTAACATGAAAGTGGGGAGTTAAATTAGGTGCAATCTCAGATCTGATTCCTTTTATAAACTAACATATGACAGAGAAGAGAAACTTGTCTCACTTTTGTCATATCTTAGGTTTTCAGAAATCTGTGAAGATGATAAAAATAAACATCAGGAGAAGAAAATGCTGATAGTGACATCTCAGAAAAGGAGACTGATTTTATAAAATTCCACCTGCAGAAATTACATCCAATAAACATAGGGTTGTTTTTTTTCTTGTTCTCATTTTCAGAAAGATCAAAGGGAAAAGGAGTGAGAAAAGTACCAGTAAACTGGAAGTAGGAAAGAATTGAGTTTAAATCCTACCTCAGACATTTTTTTTTTTTTTTTTTTTTTTTTTTTTTTTTGCTGTATGACTTTTGACAGACAAGTCACTTAACTTTCCGGCATTTCAATTATCTCATCTACCTCCCAAGACATAATGCTATAATTATTAAACATCTGTATAATAAATATTGGCCATGGCATTCAGGAACTATTTTGGAAATAAGCATTGCTTCATTAGGCAGCTAGATAGTACAGTGGATAGAGCACTGGGCTGGGAATTGGGAAGACATTCTTGAGTACAAATCCAGCCTCATACTAACTGTGTGACCCTGGGCAAGTCACTTAACCCTATTTGCCTCAGTTCTTCATCTGTACAATGAGTTGGAGGAAGAAACTGCTAACTATTCCAGGATTTCTGTCAAGAAAACCTCAAAGAAGGCTATAACTGAAAGGACTCAACAACATAAATTCATTGCCAACTAAAACTTTCAACTCTCAGAGATTTAGGAGACAAAACCTAAATTTCTTATATTTTAGTGTAATAATTCAAAAATATTTTGATCCCCAAAGAGACAAGGAAAAGAAGAAAAAAAATTTGGATTATACCTGCCTAAACCAGGAGAAAGTAAAGCTTTACCTTCCAAAATCAAAAAGTCTTATCAGATTCAGTTTATCACACAAAAAATCCTTTAAAAAGGAGGAATCTGGGATTTACAATTGCAAGGTGGGTATCATAAATTGTTTTATCACCATTCTGTTTCTTGATCAAAATAACTGAGAGTCTTAGGAAAATCTCAGCTGGCTACTTTATGATTTTGTAACTTCCTTATACTTTTGACTTTCTTCACAATTAAAATGGCCAAACTGGATCCAAAATAACAATGGAGGAAAAATTAATTTTAAAAACTTTTATAATACAACATAATAACTAGTTTTACAATGATAACCTGGGACCCTAAAGCAAAAGCCTTGTACTCTCTTGGACATGAATGCAAGCTTGGAGGCATTTCAATAAGTAATACTATCCATAGCTTGTGTTTATCCCTCCCTGTAGCTTCTCTTAAGAAAATCAGAATCTGACACATTTTACCTCTTCCCTAAGGATATTTTGTTCCCCTGGCATTAACTGAAGCATTGCTCTTCTAACTTAGAGCAGCTAGGTGGCTCAGTTAATGAAGTAACAGGTTTGGGGTTGGGAAGACTCATTTTCCTGAGTTTAAATCTGGCTTCAAACCTTTAGTAGCTGTGTGATCTTGGACAAGTCACTTAATCCTATCTGCTCCAGCTTTCTCATCTGTAAAATGAACTGGAGAAGGAAATGGCAAATAACTTCAGTATCTCTGCCAAGATGTGGTCACAAATTGTTAAACAAAATTATTTTTGTTTAGAAAGCTGACTCCTTATGGACTCTGATTTTAGAAAAGCATTCTAGGCTTCTTATTGAAAATTTTGGACATCTTTCTAGGTATGCACCCTGAATCCATAGAATCATGGAAAAGTGAGGCCCTTTCCTATCAGCAAATGGGCCTTCCTGCTTCCTTTTCTCACCCTTTGGCCCTAGAAAGACCAGGAAAAACTTTCTGCAGCTTTCACTGATTCAGAAACTTTCACCATGAAACCTCTGATTCATATTTCCTACATATAAAGGTTTTTCCCCTCTTATTCATTCTACAAGTATTATTAAATTCTGTCTCGTATGTGCAGAAAGAAGTACTGTAAACATCTGTGATTTTTGCCCTGCATAATTTCTCTGCCAATACAAATCACAGACCATTTTCCATATTAGGAGTTGGCCTTTGAGATTTGCTATGTCCAAAAAACATGTAACCCTGTGTCCAACCTGTTAATAAACCCATCTAAAATTAGTAAGATTGACCTTTGAACAGTACATATACAGCCTACCATTCTGCTGAAATGCTTTTTTCTTTTTATTTATTTATTTATTATAGCTTTTTATTTACAAGATAGATGCATGGGTAATTTTTCACCATTGACAACTGCAAAACCTTTTGTTCCAATTTTTCCCTTCCTCCCCCCTACTCCCTCCTCCAGATGGCAGGTTGACCAATACATGTTAAATATGTTAAAGTATAAGTTAAATACTATATATATATATATATATATATATATATATATATACACACACACACACACACACACACATGTCCACACAGTTATTTTGCTGTACAGAAAGAATCAGAATTTGAAATGGTGTACAATTAGCCTTTGAAGGAAATAAAAAATGCAGACAGACAAAAATAGAAGGATTGGGAATTCTATGTAGTGGTTCATAATCATTTCCCAGAGTTCTTTCACTGGGTATAGCTAGTTCAATTCATTACTGCTCTTTTGGAACTGATTTGGTCCATCTCATTGCTGAAGAGGGCCACATCCATCAGAATTGATCATCATATCATATTGTTGTTGAAGTATATAATGATCTCCTGGTCCTGCTCATTTCACTCAGCATCAGTTCATGTAAGTCTCTCCAGGCCTTTCTGAAATCATCCTGCTGGTCATTTCTTACAGAACAATAATATTCCATAACATTCATGTACCACAATTTATTCAGCCATTCTCCAATTGATGGGCATCCAGTTTCCAGTTTCTGGCCACTACAAAAAGAGCTGCCACAAACATTCTTGCACATACAGGTCTCTCTCCCTTCTTTAGTATCTCTTTGGGATATAAGTCCAGTAGTAACATTGCTGGATCAAAGGGTATGCACAGTTTGATAACTTTTTGAGCATAGTTTCAAATTGCTCTCCAAAATGGTTGGATTCATTCACAATTCCACCAACAATATATTAGTGTCCCAGTTTTCCCACATCCCCTCCAACATTCGTCATTATATTTTCCTGTCATCTTAGCCAATCTGACAGGTGCGTAGTGGTATCTCAGTGTCTTAATTTACATTTCTCTGATCAATAGTCATTTGGAACACCCTTTCATATGAGTAGAAATAGTTTCAATTTCATCATCTGAGAATTGTCTGTTCACGTCCTTTGACCATTTATCATAAATGGAGAATGGTTTGATTTCTTATAAATTAGTCAATTCTCTCTATATATTGAAATGGCCTTTATCAGAACCTTTGACTGTAAAAATGTTTTCCCAGCTTATTGTTTCCCTTCTAATCTTGTTTGCATTAGTTTTGTTTGTACAAAAACTTTTTCAATATGATATAATCAAAATTTTCTATTTTGTGATCAATAATGATCTCTAGTTCTTCTGTGGTCATAAATTCCTTCCTCTTCCACAGGTCTGAGAGGTAAATTATCCTATGTTCTTCTAATTTATGAAATGCTTTTTTCAAAACCTGGATCACTTCAACACCCAATTCAGTCTCAAAAAACAACTTTACTAGAGGCTGGGGTGAAAGGGAACATAAAGATTAAGTATAAGAAATTTTAGTGTGTGCTGTTATAAGTGAGAAGTGATGTCTTGAGATTGTTTCTTTTGTATTTCTCTGATTACCAGTAATTTTAAATATTATTCTGAGTAGTAACTGATAATTTATATTTCTTCTTTTGAAAATTATTCCTATCCTATAGTTCTTATTTGAAGATAGTTCTCAAAGATTTTTGTTAATTCCTTGTAGACTTTGGGTGACAGACTTTTCTCAGAAATACTTAGTGAAAAGGTTTCTCTCTCTCCAAAACCCTTATCTTTTCTTCTGATTTTTAGCTGATTTTACTTGTACAAAGGCTTTGCTTTTGATTAATTTGATTAATACCGACTTTTATGAGCTCTATATCTGGTTACAAGATAGCATAATCATAAAAGATGCATGCAGCTTTGCTAATTTTGAGACATCTCTCTCAATATTTAGATTATTTATTGGGGATTTTATTATGGTATACATTTTAAGATTCTCATGGAAACATGGAAGGCTTCTCTTTTACCAAGCACCTCTTATAGAACCAGTAATTTCTGTACTGGGGTTTATCCATTCAGCCACTAGATGGCATTGACAGCTACTTACCCAATTCTCTTCAGCTCTGAGAATTCAGGTTCTGAGGAATTCTACTCTTATCCTCTGAGTTTGTGTATGCCCTGCTGGGCAGACTTACTAAATGACCTGCTTTCTGTGATAATCACAGAATCAGGAAGTTTCTATCCCTTAGATCTGTTTTTTTTCTAGGGAGCAAAGCTGACTCACTTATCAAGAGGTGTGTACAGTTATGGGTTTATTGAATCTGAAAACATTTTTTGAAGCATCATGCACTGGCAAATTCCCTCCCTTACTTGAATATGCTATGCTCAGTGAGCCCTAATCACATGATCTTGACTTAATGGATTTGGCTTTCCACAGAAGAAAAGAAAAAACTTGAATTGTGCATAGTTGTTTTCCCTCAACCAAATAAGCAATGCATAATTAATCATCTATCAAATAATGACAAACTCACTACGACCTTAACCCTGGAAGACCCCCTAAATAACACAAAAGCTTCTACAAAACTAGGAATTCTAGAATCATACGGTTATGGATTTAGAGCTATTTTAGATTCCACCTAGTCAAATCTCATCATTTCACAAATGAGGAAATTGGGGCACAAAGCAGTTTAAGAGATTTTCCCAAGGTCACACAGCAAGTTTCAGAGGCAAGATTTGAATCTAACCTGTCCAGCCCTGAATCTAAAATCTTTTCCCCAAAACATCCTCCATGCATTGAGGTTTTTATAGTTATCCTTTCAGTGGACAAAAAAGTGCCATTTGTCAAAGGAAAATGCAAAAATTCTGTTCTCAGATTTCGGAGCAGTCTGGGATACAGATTGTAGGTTCTGATGTAAATTAGAACTCATGCCAGTCTGGGGCTTTTCCCAATTCCATCTGTCTTGCTCTGATCTGTTTTTGGCCACAAAAACCCCATTGCAGAATAGGAAGAAGGGCATTCAGGTCTAAATCATGGCAAGGAGACACACAACCATCTTGCCAACATTGTGTTACTCAATCACCTTGAACTCTCTGCCTCCAAATGATGTTGCCTCCCTTCCTCTCTTGCTCCCAGTTCCAAAGCACCCCTTCCCTAAGGAGCAGAGGAGAAGCAAGGGACATTACATCAAAACTACTATGGGAATTTCTTCTAGGTCTTGCTTAGCAAGTTCATCCCATTGATCTATCCTTTTATTTTCTTTTTCATACAAGACCAGATAACTTTCTTTTGTTTTGTTTTTGTTTAAGGCTTTTTTATTTTCAAAATATATGCATAGATAATTTTCAACATCCACTCCTGCAAAACTCCATTTTTCAAATATTTTTCCTCCCTTCCTCCATCCCCTCCTCTAGACAGCAAGCATTCCAATAAATGTTAAGCATATATAATTCTTCTATATATATGCGTACAAGAAATATAGGCTCAAAAAGAGAAAAAAATGAGAAAGAAAACATAATACAGGCAAACAACAAAAAAATGAAAATACTATGTTGTGATCCACACACTCCCCTCAGTCCTCTGGGTGCAGATGGCTGTCTTCATGACAAATCTATTGGAACTGACCTGATTCACCTCACTATTGAAAAGAGTCATGTCCATCAGAACTCATCATTGTATAATCTTGTCATTGCTGTGTACAATGTTCTCTTAGTTCTATTCACTTCCCTCAGTGCAGTTCATGTAAAGTCACTTCAGGCCTCTCTAAAATCATTCTCCTGATCATTTCTTATAGAACAATAATATTCCCTAACATCCATATACCATAACTCATTTAGCCATTCTCCAACTGATGGGCATCCATCCACTTTCCACTTCCTTGCTACTACAAAAAGGGCTGTTACATTTTTGCACATGTAAGTCCCTTCCCCTTTTTTATGATCTCTTTTGAATACAAGCCCAATAGAGACACTGGTGAATTTATGCACAGTTTGATAGCCCTTTGGGCATAGTTCCATATTGCTCTCCAGAATGGTTGGATCAGTTCACAACTACACTAACAATACCCAAATCCCCTTCAACATTCATTATTATTTTTTCCTGTAATCTTAACCAATCTGAGAGGTGTGTAGGGGTACCTCAGAGTTTTCTTAACCTCCTCAGATCAATAGTTATTTAGAGCATTTTTTCATATGACTAGAAACGGCTTTAATTTCTTCATCTGAAAATTGTCTGCATATTTATATCCTTTGACCCTTTATCAATTGGAGAATGGCTTGTATTCTTACAAATTTGAATCAATTCTCTATGTATTTAAGAAATGAGACCTTTAGATCAACCAAATCATTTCTAATGGAGCAGTAATGAACTGAACTAGCTATGCCCAGAAAAAGAACTCTGGGAGATGACTAAAAACCATTACATTGAATTCCCAATCCTTATATTTATGCACACCTGCATTTTTGATTTCCTTCACAAGCTAATTGTACAATACTTCAGAGTCTGATTCTTTTTGTACAGCAAAATAACGTTTTGGTCATGTATACTTATTGTGTATCTAATTTATATTTTAATATATTTAACATCTACTGGTCATCCTTCCATCTAGGGGAGGGGGTGGGGGGGTAAGAGGTGAAAAATTGGAACAAGAGGTTTGGCAATTGTTAATGCTGTAAAGTTACACATGTATATATCCTGTAAATAAAAGGCTATTAAATAAAAAAAAAAAAGAAAAGAAATGAGACCTTTATAAGAATGCTTGGATGAAAAATGTTCTTTCCAATTTACTGCTTCCCTTCTAATGTCTGCACTGGTTTTGTTTATACAAAAACTTTTAAAACTTAATATAATCAAAATTATTCCATAATGTACTAGGACCAAATAATTTTGGTAATTATTACTTAATAATATATTTTGAGAATTCATACCACTAAGACTTACTTGTGTCTAAGATCTTTTTATTATACCCCTTGAATATTGTTAACTGTTTATTCTTCCAGATGAAAAGTATTTTGATTTTACCTAATAAGACTATTACTTTGGCAATAGTAATTGAGACATAATTAGAACAGCTCTGAACTTGTAATTTGGATAATATTGCCATTTTTACTACATCAGCAGGTCCCTGTTATAAACACTGATTCCTTTCATTATCATGATCTTATTTTATTTCTGTAAAGAAAATTTTGCAGCTCTGTTTAAACCTTACATTTGTCTTGATAAGTTAATTCCTAGATATTAAATATATTTGGTTGTTGCTTTAATGGGAGTTTCTCTTTCCTATTTCTTCCTCCTTATTTTTTTAGTAATATACAAAAATAAAAATTGGCCAATCCCTTCACGAAGACTTATGGTTATCCCTTCCAAATTGTGACTTTCCCCATCATAACTTTCCTTGTCATGGTTTTGATATATCATGGGTCAACATAAGAAATTAAATGGGAATTTGGAGAGTTTCATGAAAGCACAGAAAAATCACAAAGGCCAGCAGATGACACAGAGCCTGTGACCAAACACTTAACCCCAATTTTACAATAAGATACTATACCCATAAAAGAAAAATTAAAAAGTCAGCATTCTTCTTTGATAAGAAGTGAAGGACAAAAAGTTTTATACTGATTTTCCAGATCACTAGGATACTATATTCCTAACCCTCAGGATGTGGAAAGTTTAGCTATACTTTGTTACAAGAAATTTTTCAAGAAGTATGGGTAATCTATAACTATCTTAGAATGATGTGGAAAGCATAACTATGCTTTGTTACAAGAAATTCCTTAAGTGTGGATAATCTATAACTATCTTAGAAAGAAGTGGAAAGGATAACTATACTTTGTTGCAACAAACTTCTTAAGAAGTGTGGATAATCTATAACTATCTTAGAATGATATGGAAAGTATAGCTATACTTTGTTACAAGAAACTTCTTAAGAAATATGGATAATCTATAACTATCTTACACATACCCATGTGTTTGTATGTATGTCATTTGGTCATTTTTAGTTATGTCCAACTCTTTGTGACCCCATTTGAGGTTTTCTTGGCAAAGATATTGGGGTGGTTTGCTATTTCCTTTTCTAGCTCATTTTATAGATGAGAAAACTGGAGCAAATGAGGTTAAGTGACTTTTATGAGGTCATATAGCTAGCATTTGAGGCCACACTTGAATTCCGGATGATGAGTCTTCTTGACTGCAGAGCCAGAATTCTATCCCCTGTGTCCCTTAGCTACTCCATTGTCTGAATACTGGCAAGAATAAGAGGGACAAAGTGGCAATATACTCTCTCAGATTGAATAGGCACTTCTGCTTCAATGCACTATTAATGGCTTCTACCTATTCCTTCTTCTCCAATCTTTAGGATCTCCACTCAATCAGTTTTTCTGAGATATAAACATCTTTCAGAATAAAGCAATAATAGGTCTTAAAGGTGATGAATTGGTCTATCAGCTCACTCATAAAACAATACAAAGTCAATTGAGTCAATATTCTCTAGAGTTTTAGTCAGCAGTTTTGAGGACATCTCCAGTCACTAAAATCCATTTCTAGTAGGAACCAAAGGGGTGGATTCAAACCAACCAATTCATCATCTTGGGTCAGTCCCTGTTATTGAGACATAATTAAACCTTGTCTTTTGTGTACTTAAACTAGTGCCAGTAGTGATATCCACAATCTTCATAAGGAGACGTGGACAAAACTTCCAAGGGAATATATGTCTTCTAGAAAGTTTACCCTATTGATCTGGAAACTTCTTTAATCAACTTTCCTCCTTTTACCCTCTTACCCCAAGCCCTGGCAGCATGCCAAATTCAAAGTGCATTAAGATCTCTAATCAGGAAACAAGTTTAAATCAAGAAGATAAAACAGAGAGAAGAGCCTATGAAGCAAAACATTCCACTTAATTAACCTTATCATACTCTAGTCTGGGACATCAGGTACAGTATAAGTACAAGAAGTTAAACATAAAATATTAGTCATGGGGAGGATCTTCATTTTGGCATTTTCAATAATAAATTAAAAAAACTGAAAGGAACACAGTGTGAAAACAAGCATCATTTAATAGCAAGGCAATATGAGGCCAGAAAGCTACTTTTATACCTTTCTCCTACCTCTTTGTCCAAATTCCATAATTGAGGAAGTGGGGAAATGAAAGGAATCATCAAAGGAACAAAGATTTTTAAGGTTTTCAGATCCTACTCTCATTATACCAAAATACTCTAATTCTATGAAAAGATGAATGGAAAATTAATCCATTATGAAGTTTTCCAAACTGTCAGGTACCATCCCCAACGAGGAAAAGATGGCATCAGTGAGGAATTATATAACCCAATGGCAAAAATTATCGTATATTTTTAGTACTAACTCCCACATAAATACACTCCCTTTTCCAGTGAAAATTAGTGTAAATTAAACTCAACAAAGCAAAACTAATATGAATCAATTATATTGTGAACATAGCAAATAATAATAATAGAATTTACAAAGTGTTAGAAGTATTTTACAAATATTATCTCATTTTATCAACCTTAGAAAGTATATGCTACCATTATCCCCATTTTACCATTGAAGAAATTGAGGCACAAATTGAGCAAAATCACAGATCTAGTAAGTGTCCAAAACTATATTTAAAATAAAGTCTTTTTTACTGCATGTCCAATACTATGTTATCCAGCTTCAAAAAGGGTCAAATTTCAAAGCAGTCAATAACTATAGCAATCTTGACAAACCCAAAGACCCCAGCTTTTGGGATAATAATTCACTATTTGACAAAAACCACTGGGAAAATTGGAAACTAGTATGGCAGAAACTAGTATGGCAGAAACTAGGTACTGACCCACACTTAACATCATATACCAAGATAAGGTCAAAATGGGCTCATGATCTAAACATAAAGAATGATATTATAAATAAATGAGAAGAACATAGGATAGTTTACTTCTCAGACCTGCGGAGGAGGAAGGAATTTGTGACCAAAGAAGAACAAGAGATCATTATTGATAACAAAATAGATAATTTTGATTATATTAAGTTAAAAAGGTTTTATACAAACAAAACTACTGCAGACAATATTAGAAGGGAAGCAATAAACTGGGAAAACATTTTTACATTCAAAGATTCTGATAAAGGCTTCATTTACAAAATATATAGAGAATTGACTCACATTTATAAGAAATCAAGTCATTCTCCAATTGATAAATGGTCAAAGGATATGAACAGACAATTTTCAGATGAAGAAATTGAAATTATTTCTAGTCATATGAAAAGGTGCTCTAAATCACCATTGATCAGAGAAATACAAATTGAGACAATTCTGAGATACCACTACACACCTCTCAGATTGGCTAAAATGACAGGAAAAAAATAATGACAAATGTTGGAGGGGATGTAGGAAAACTGGGACACTAATGCATTGTTGGTGGAACTGTGAATGAATCCAACCATTCTAGAGAGCAATTTGGAACTATGCTCAAAAAGTTATCAAACTGTGCATACCCTTTGACCCATAAGTGTTATTACTGGACTTATATCCCAAAGAGATCTTAAAGGAGGAAAAGGGACTCACATGTGCAAAAATATTTGTGGCAGTCCTTTTCGTAGTGACTAGGAACTGGAAACTGAATGGATGCCTATCAATTGGAGAATGGCTAAATAAATTATGGTATATAAATGTTATGGATTATTATTGTTCTGTAAGAAATTATCAATGGGATAATTTCAGAGAGGCCTGGAAAGACTTACATGAATTGATGCTAAGTGAAATGAACAGAACGTTATATATAGCAACAAGAAGACTATACGATGACCAATTGTGATGGATGTGGCTCTCTTCAACAATTAGATGATTCAAACCAGTTCCAATTGTTCAGTAATGAAGAGAGTCATCTACATCCAGAGAGAAGACTATGGGAAATGAGTATGGACCACAACATGGCATTTTCACTCTTTCTGTTATTGTTTGCTTGCATTTTTGTTTTCCTTCTCAGGATTTTTTCTTTCTTTCTAGATCTGATTTTTCTTGTGCAGCAAGATAACTGTATAAATATGCGCACATATATTGGATTTAACATATATTTTAACATATTTAACATGTATTGGACTACTTGCTATCTGGGGAGGAGGTTGAGAGAAGGAGGGGAAAATTTGGAACAGAAGGTTTTGCAAGGGTCAGTGTTGAAAAATTACCCATGCATATGTTTTGTAAATAAAAAGCTATAATAATAATGATAAAAAAGGTCAGATTTGTGGTATCATTTACCATTGTCACCATCAGTCAATGAACTAGGTCACTGTGCTACTTTCTGCAGGTGCATCTTTAAATTTATATACTCCTTACATGGAAGGTAAAGTCCTATAATAGTTGTCCTACTTCTCAACATCATTGATTTTATTAAGAATAACATAATAATCTAGTTTTTTCTTTAAAAAAAAACTACAACTTTAAAAAATAACTGGAAAGTGATTATATATAATTATTTGAAATTATTAAGAATTACAATTATCAATTTTTATTGACTCAACTTTTTAAAGTGAAGTAATATTCTTTTATAATGGGTAAATATATAACTGACTTGAAAAGAAAATCTACTGAGCTGCTGAACCTAATACAAGTAAAAACAATAAAGCAGTAGAAACAAAAATTTCAAAGCCCAAATTTAGACAATGAAATTCGATTCTAGCATTGGTATTTTAAAGAGTATTTTCCACAATTACATGTAAAACAATTTTTACCTTTCTTTTTTTTTTTTAATGGAGGCAATCAGGATTAAATGACTTGCCCAGGGTCACACAGCTAGTAGGTATCTAAGGATGGATTTGAACTCAGGTACTATCCAGCTGCCCCTAACATGCTTTTTCTTTTAATTTTGAGCTCCAAATTTTCTCTCTTCATCTGCTTCCCTTCCCAAAGGTGATAAGCAATTTAATATAGATTATATATATAATATATATCATTGCTATTTATGTTATATAGTTATAAATATGTTATTGTTGGACATAGTGCAGTAAAGAGGATATAAATTAAGGCACTGAACTAAAGTTAAGAGACCTGAGTTCAGGAACAGACTCTGATATTTCACTACCCATCATTTGACTTAACTGGGTCTCAGTTTCTTCATCTGTAATATGAGAGGGTTAAACTAAATGAACTCCTAATTTCTAAAGTTCCTTTATATCCATGATCCTTTTTGTTTTGTATGAATTCTTTTATCATAGTATGAAATCTGATAATTTTTTTTCTGAGAGAAAATTAGATGCTTTTAGGGAAAAAAAAAATTTTTCCCCAAAACTATGTCTGTGAAATCAAAAAGATTGCCCATTCTCTATGAAGTTGTTTATAGAACTGATAAGTCACAAAGCCTCATTCAATAAGAGGAACCCCATTCTAACAGCAATTAATATGGTCAAAATGCTTAGTAAATCTTATTTTAAAGCAACTTCAAAATGTTTCATTTGCAAACAATATGGTGGGAAAGATAATTGCCTATATGTTGGAAGACCTTTGTGATCAATTAACTGAGAAACTAAACCTTTCTATTTTGTATTTCCAATGAATAAAACCACAGATTTGATTACATATCTATACATGTATATATACTATATGGATGATTTATTATTGAGTTATGTATGGAATATATGCTCCTTTACAAATCTATTCATAGCAATTCCATCTGGAGACAAGATTTCAATATATGGATTTTTTAAATAAAAATATATGGAATCTACAAGCAATAGTTTTCATGGTTATAAAATTTCAATAAATTCTTAATTTTATTTAAATCAAATGTGAATTAAATTATTTGCTTGATTGATTTATGAAAAATTTGTGATGGACATGACAATCTTTCAGCGTAAAAAAAAGGGGTTTCACTAATCAAAGTTTGGAAACTTCTACATTAATGAATCCATTAAAGGCTATTTCAGAAAAAAAGGGAAAGAGAGCTCTTTTTGGCCACTTATTATTTTGTGAAACCTGAGAGAAAGGAAAAGCACTTAGTCTTGCTAGAATTAAATGGACCTCATAGTAGTGAAACTGTCACCTACAGGCAAAATATACTGAACGATATATTTGGAGTCAAAGCTCTGGATATGGATATGAATACTTTTCCAGTTGTTCTATTATATGTCACACGATTGGGATTTACACAAGATGCTAATTTTGAAGGAGGCCTCCCACACCTCCCCTTTCACAGGAGTCTTGTAAAACCAATGCTTTTCTTCTTCAAACTCACAATCAGGAAGAAAGCACTGTAATCTAAAAATAGAAAACAAAGAACACTGCTTAAATTTTTTTAATGTCCAAAAGGCCAAAACAAATTGAAGACCAAGAGAGCAAAATAGGAACTCGTCCTGCTTACAAATGAGTTCATTCTAGTTTATCTTCATGTTTCTTCCATGCTTATTTTTATCTGAGGGTAGAAATTTGTGAACTCTCAGGTGAACTCCACAACTGTGACTGATCTGGTACATTAACTGCTAGGCAGAAGCAAATTCAATTCTGCCTCAGAATATTATGTTCCAGAATCATCCAGATGAGAAAGAACCAAATCTAGCATCTTGAGGGAGGTTGCAAATCCTCTTAGGAATCAAGGGGGAATCCATCTCTTTCCAACATGAGTCATCAGGCTCTTTCATTCTAAAAACTTTTAACAAAGCACCTCTTTAGCCTCTCCCCCCCAAAATAATAAGGTTAATTTTAGTTTATCTTTTGACCACAAGAAGATTTTCTTCCCCTTTGGCTCCTTACTACCCTCCCTTCCTTTCCATGGACAATCTTTTGATAACAGCAGGATGTTTTTAGAGAAGATTTAAAGTTAGCTACCTAGAGACAGCTGACCAAATCCACATGCCTATAACAGATAATTAAGCTCATGAGTCTGGTTGAAAATAGTAATTAATCACCAAAATAGCTCTCCATTTCTGTTACTTGCTTGTTTGTCTTCCCTTTGTTTCAGTCCCTAGCATGTTTCAACACCGATCTCTCATTATCTACTGAAAAGCATTGACCAATGACCAGTTTTTCATGTATCCTTCATTTTGGTGAACCTTTGCTTCTCTTAACTTCTATAAAGAAATAATATGCTATATGGCAACCTTAAGCTCAAGAAATCTAAGGTCACCCAAATTCTATGTCTTATTTAAAAGATCTTTTTGTGAAATTCAAATTTGATCTTATTGACATCAGCTGGCATTCAATAACTTATGTCAGGCCAACCAGATGATCCCAAAGAGTCTTTTTTTAGCCTTCATTATAAATTATTTGCCCTTTAATGACTAAAGTTTGGTAGGCTCCCTGGGGATTTCTAAGAGGTAGGGAGGGCCCATAGCAGAATGCCTAAACCAAATTATTCACATCTCATGAATAATACTTCAGTGAATTAGTGGTAGTATTCATATGGGTACTGTTTCTGAAAATGCAAAACTTGCCTCTTATCCATGTCCTCCCATATTTCCTCCTAAAGAGATCAAGCTAGAGAACTTGTCCTTTGGGTCTCTTAATGTGACATTGATACAAATTCACCTCAGAAGGTGTTTGTCACTTCTCATTTTCATAATATAATGGAACTTTATTTTACACTGATATTTTCTTTCATATCTCTTTTCACTTTTCATACATGAAATTATAATAAATAACATGCCTATTTATATCCATCATATATGTCTACCCTACCCTTTGGATGACCTAGAATTTTGATTCCATATAGGCTATGCATTTCCATAATATACAATAATATTGGATTTTGGCCAAAAAAATGGATTCTTGTTTCAAGTATTCCACAATTTTCTAAATGAATTTAAGTTTTATTTCTTCTTTCTATTCAATTATGGGTCTGGCTCATTGTCCATTTATAGTGCCTATACAATATATAAACTAATAACCCAGCTCTAGGGTTTTCTCAACAAACTATATGTAACATTTTTTATCCACTTAGATTTCTTGTGTAGATTGGTAAAGATGAATTTTTTGAGTAATTATGAATCTTGTTTTGGACATTTCACACTGTTCTAGGGCTTGATGAAATCAGCAAATTTTCATCAGCAAAAGCTTCTGGGATCCCTCTTAAACAAAAATAAGTATATTTATATATGTGTATGTGTGTATGTGCATGAATGTAATTTTTTTCATAGGTCCTTTGTACTCAATTTATAAGTTGTTTTTAAACTCTATTGCTGTATACAAAGTTCTCTTTGTTCTGCTTATTTTGTTCTTCATTATTTCATGCAACTCTATCCATGTTTTTTCTAAGATCATTGAGTTCATCATTTCTTGTAACACAGTAGTATTCCATCATAATCATCTACTACAACTTGTTCCGCCATTCTTCAGTTGATGGACGTCTCTGCAATTTCCAGTCCTTTGCCACCACAAAGAAAATTGTTATAAATATTTTAGAACATGTAGGTGTTTTTTCAATTTTCCTTAATAATCTTTGGAACTAGATCTAATAGCAGTTTCTAGGTCAAAGAGTATAAGAAGCATAATAACTCTTTGGGCATAATTCCAGATTGCTCTCCAAAATGGATGGATCAGTTCATAATTCCACCAACAATGAATCAATGTCCCAGTTTTTCCACAGCAAAATTGTTGCTTTCCCCTTCAATCATTTAAGTCATGATAGGTATAAAATGATATCTTGAGGTTGTTTTAATTTGCATTTCTCTAATCAATTATGATTTAGAGCATTTTTTCATATGATTATAAATTGTTTTGATTTGTTTATCTAAAAACTGCCTGTTCATATCCTTTGACCATTTATCAATTGATAAGTGACTTGTATTTCCAATTTCTAACAGTCCTTTATAATCCAAGTCAAATGTCACCTCCTTCAGGAAGCCTTTCTAATCACCTTTGTCATTAACAACCTGCCTCCTCAAATTTCACATAGCATTTCATTGTGTAATTTTCCAACATACTTACCATACACACTATAATTATACATGTTTGTGTCTCATCCATCTTATAGGGTAGGAAATATTGTCTTATCTAAATTATTTATATTCCCAACTGCCAAGAATCCTACTTTTTTTTCAAGAAAGACATTTAATGAATAAATAAATTAAATTTCTGGTGTTTAAATTCTATTAATTCTAAAATCCGAGGCTTCATATTTTATTAACGAATTACTTTTTATTTGCAAATATTCTTATTGTGATTGATAACTTTGGGAATCATTAACAATCTCAAAAACATAAACAAAATAAAATGGAGTCTTATCATTTTAGTCTATTGTAAACCTTCTGAAAATACATATCACATGATGAAATAGACACAACTCAGAAATTAATAGTTAATGCTAATGTGTGGTCACTGCTTCATTTAGAAAAAGCAACATCCTATAAGACTGCTACAAGGAAAAACAGAAGCAAGATATTCTAGCAACACACCAGAATGCTGTTAAACAAAATAAACCCATATGTGAATGAATAATGATTATTTGCTCATCTCTTGATTCCTAGGCTTGTCAGCTTGTTAGCCAGTTCTAGGTAGCAACTTAACCCATTGCTGGATTCTACAGTAATTCACCAAACTATTAGGTTTTTATAAAATGGTTTGGTGAATTATAATCCACAAATTCAGCTCCTGACCCTATTAACCTCATTAGTAATATTAGTTGCTAATAGTGATTATGATCTTACTAAATAACAGGAGTAATTTCCATTTCCGTTGGGGATTGGTAATAAAAGGGCAATTTATTGGAATTAGATTCATAGTAACAGAATCAGAAAACTTGAAAGAATCTTGGATAATCTTCCCAAGCCTCCCACTCAATAAAAGAATCTCATAACTTTAGTAATCCCTTTCCATAGAAATAAATTGCTCTTAAAAAAAGAAGTAAAAGTTAAAAAAAGGAAGGAAGGAAGGAATAAAAGAAGTCCAAGCAGTAAAAGCACTAAGGCTTTCTTTACTGGATGATAGTGGGGGTGGGGGTAGGAGGGAGGCTTGCTGATTCCTTTCTTATGTATGTGTCTATTACTCATTGTTTTTATTATTGATTTACCTAAGTGTGGAGTTGGCAGCTGTCAGCAGCTTTTGAATGCTGGCAAATGAATTTCTCATCATCTCAGAAATAAAAATCCTGCTTCAGGTGAAGTGTTTCTGCTGCCAGCTCTGCTGTTAGTATCTTCATCTTTTTTTTTCTGGGTTGTCTGAATCTTTAGGGAGCTCAGTCTTCCCCACAGTGTGCTGTTGATGTTATCATATATGTTCATATGTGCATGGATATGTGTTGTATGCAACATGATTCGTATGAAAATGTGCTTAATATGATTGTACATGTATTACCTATATTAGATTGCTTGCTGTCTTGGGGAGGGAAGAGAGAAGAGAAGGAGGGAGAAAAATTTGGAACTTAGAATCTTATAAAGATGAATGTTGAAAGCTGTCTTTACAGATAATTGGCAAAATATAAAATACTATTAAGATTTTTTTTAAAAAGATGTGTGTGTGTGTGCGTGCATATATGTATATGTTCAGAAATGGAGGAAGGTTACTAATAGTTAATGTTCACACTTCAAGGCCAAAACCTGAAGTGTAAGTATGACTACTGGCCCAGTGTAGTGGTGTTAGCTAGCTCCAATATGTAAGAAAACCCCCCAAAACCTTATCCTGGTCTGCAATGATTCAATATTTTGAGTGGACAAAGTTTATCTTCAGAGTCTTTCTACCTCATCTTTCTATGTCCCTCATTCTGCTTCTCTTTTGTCTCTAAGCCTCTCCTACTCACACATTGTTAAGCACCCAGGACCCTGTTTAGAACTCACCATATTAATCCCTCACTCCCATATTCCATGCTCCATAATGTTCTTGTCCCTACCTCTAATTACCCCCATTAGAATCCTTCAAAACTTATCTGTCCCTTGCCCCATTCCTCAGGGCCCTGCTCTATAGTTGGGTGATAATAGATTAATTGTGTAAACATGTTAGTTAGCTAATATGTATATGTTTTACCTCCTTGGCAACATGCTTCTCCCAGGATAATGCTGTACAGTAAGGTAGGTTCCTTCTATATACAATCTGGATAAGGCCAGAACACTGACAACCATGATGACAGAAATAAAGTCTCTGCTGCTCACACTCAGTAAGTGATTTCATTCTTCTGCTTGACCAGCATGTTGAATTCCTTGAGCTTTTTATTTTTTCAGTTTTTTCAAAGGTAATGACAAGCAACAAAAAGGTCAAAAGAAAAAGGCCCCAAATAAAAGAGTCCTTGGACAGAATTATGAACTGAACAAGCAGCCCCTAAGAATGAGTTAATGTTGCTCTTTTGTTGTTGTATTACAAATAAAAAAGGAAGAAGAGAGATATATACTTGCTAACATATTTTATTGGCTTCAAATGCCCTAATTCTCTTCCAGAAAATCTTGTTTATATTTAACTGAACAAAAATAATCTGCAATGAAAATAATCTTTAATCAAAGTAAAAAATACAGAGCTTACAAGGAATGAAGGAATGAAAAAAATTTCAGGGTGTGTTGTCAGTTAAAAAAAGGAAATATGTCAAATTAAAAAAACATGATGAATCTTAAATCTAAAAAAGACAGCATATTGATGACAGTCTTTGAACAACAAAGGAAAACATAGGCTGGCTATTTGTAAACAAACAAACAAACAAAAAACCAACAACAGTCATCCCAGGATTCTTCATAAACACTCAGGAAACACTGTGCTGGTGTTTCAAACATGACCTCTGTCTTTATAAAAATATCACACGTCCCCAGAGTACCCTGAAAAGTAATGCAGTCTTGACAAGGGGATTTAATCAAAGCTCAAAGTAAGAG
This sequence comes from Sarcophilus harrisii, assembly GCF_902635505.1. Classification (NCBI taxonomy): domain Eukaryota; kingdom Metazoa; phylum Chordata; class Mammalia; order Dasyuromorphia; family Dasyuridae; genus Sarcophilus; species Sarcophilus harrisii. The sequence goes on along the minus strand of NC_045426.1, from coordinate 490,997,482 downwards.
CATGACACATCATAAGGCTATTTACAAACCAAAGAAATGAAACTGCACCAAAATGTTTACAAACCCACATCTAGCAGAGAGCAACAGAGAGGTTACTATAATTAGTAGAATAATTTAAGCAGATTCAGACTCTGTTGGTCCCCAAATGTATAGCATTTCCTTCCCCCCAATTCTTTACTGGCTTCTTATGAATCAGCCCTCCATGTTCACTATTAGTATAATTAATCTTTGAGCTGCCCAGATACTATGATATGTAAACATTCATCCTGCCCTTACACAAAGATGAGTCCAGGCTCTATTGTTGGGAACCCCACCACCGCTGTTTTTCTCCAAGCCAACAGAGAAAAAAGTTGGAGTTTATACTCCTAGATTATCCTTCTCTTGTACTAATCCTTGTTTCTTTTTTTTTTTTCTCATCCCAGATAGTCAGATGGTTCAGTGGATAGAACTTTAGAAATATAATCAGGAAGACCTAGGTCAATTCCAGCTATAGACACTCTATGACCTTGGGCAATCATCTTCCATCTGCCTCAGTTTCCTCATCTGTAAATGCAGATAACAGCAGCACAGAGTTGTTATGATGATCAAATGAGATAATAATTATACAATTGAGGGAAAATATTTAAATGAGATAATAATTATAAAGCACTTGGCACATAGTAAGCTCTTGATAAATGTTAGTTATTATTATTATTAAATGAGATAAAGTTTGTTAAGCACTTTGCAGAGAGCCAGGAATATAGTAAGTGCTAACTTTCTTGTTGTTCTTTACTCATTCAGTTGTGTGTGATACCATGGATCAGAGCATACCAGGGTCTTCTCTTCTCCATTATCTTCTGAAGTCTGTCCAAGCTCAGTTAGTCCATGTGACCATCTATCTCATTTTCTGCCATCCTCCTTTCCTTTTGCCTTCAATGTTTCCCAACATTAGGTTTTTTTCCAATGAGTTCTGTCTTCTCATTATATTGCCAAAGTATTTCAGTTTTAGTATTTGACCTTCCAGTGAATTGACTGGGTTGAAATCCTTGATGTCAAAAGGACTCTCAAAGGTCTTCTCCAGCACCATAATTGAAAGCATCAATTCTGTGGTGCTCAGCTTTTCTTTATGATCCAACTCTTATAATCATATATTGCTACTGGAAAAATCATAACTTGGACTACATGAATCTCTATTGGTTTTTAGTATGCTGTCCAGATTTGCCATAGCTTTCTTTCCAAGGAGCAAGCATCTTTTAACTTCATGGTTGCAGTTACCATCTGTAGTGATTTTTGAGCCCAAGAATATAAAATCTGACACTGATTCCATTTCTTCTTCCTCTATTTACCAGGAAATGATGGGACCAGTTGTCAAGATCATAGGTTTTGAGATGGTATCTGTTGCCAAGACCTTAGGTTAAGCTTCAAGACAGTTTTAACACTCTCCTCTTTTAACATCATAAAGTAACTTCTAAATTCTTATTTCATCAGAGTATGGCATCATATGCATATCTGAGATTATTGACATTTCTCCAAGTATCCTTAATTCTGACTTTTGAGTCAATCTAGCATTTTGCATGATGTACTCTGTATTAAAGTTAAATAAATAAGTTGACAATATACAGCCTTGTAACATTTCTTTTTCCATCATACACCAATCGGTTTTTTTTTTTTTTTAGTTTTAACTATTAAATATACAGGATCCTCAGGAGACAAGTAAAATGATCTGGTACTCCCATATCTTTGAGGATTTACCACATTTTATTGTGATTCACAGTCAGAGGTTCTGCAGAGGTAATAAATGAAGCAGAAGTAGATGTTTTCTGGATCTCCTTTGCTTTTTAATTGATTGATTGATTGATGTTGGCAAACTGGTCTTTCCTCTGCCTCTTCAAAAACTATCCTGCTCTCCTGGTAATTCTCAGTTCATATATTGCTAAAGTCTCCCTTACAGAATCTTAAGTGTAACCTTGCTGACTTGTGAAATGAGTGTAATTGTTCAGCAATCTGAACATTCCTTGGCATAATCCTTCCTTAGGATTAGGATGTAAACTGATCTTTTCCCATTTAGTGTCCACTGTTGTGTTTTCCAAATATGCTGGCATACTGAGTACAGCACTTTAACATCATCATCTTTTATGGTTTTAAATAGCTCAGCTGGAATTCCATCACTTCCATTAGCCTTATTGTTAGCAGTGCTTCCTAAAGCCCACTTGACTTCATTTTCCAGGATATCTGGCTCTAGATCAGTACCCACACCATTGTGGTTATTGGTGATGTTAAGATCTTCCTTTTGTATATTGCCATCTCTTCTTAATCTCTTCTACTTCTGTTAAATCCCTGCTATTTTTGTTTTTCATCATGCCCATTTTTGCATAAAATTTTCTCGAAGAGATCTCATCTTTTCTATTTTATTGTTTTATTCTATTTGCTTGCATTCCCTCACTTGAGAAAAACCTTTTCTTTTTCTTTGCTATGTTTTCTATATTTCTACATTCCTTTGAATATGTCTTTCCCTTTTTCTTTTACCCTTTGCTTTCTTTCTTTCCTAGCTATTTGTAAAGCCTCATCAAATAGTCATTTTATTTTCTTGCTCTTCCTTTTCTTTGGAATGGTTTTTGTTGCTGTCTCCTGTATAATACTGTGAACATCTGTCTACAATTCTTTAGTCACTCTTGTCTATCAGATCTATTCATTACCTCCACTTCATATTCAAAAGGGATATTCATACCTATATAGTCTGATGGTTTTCCTTCAATTTAATTATGAATTTTGCAGTAAGAAGCTCATGATCTGATCCACAATCAGCTCCAAGTCTTGTTTTAACTGACTATATAGATCTTCTCTACCTATGGCTGCAAGCATATGATAAATATAATTTCTATGTTGTCCATTTAGTGATAGTTATGTGTAGTCACTTTGGAGTTGTTAAGAAAGAATGTTTGCTATAATTAGATATTAACCTGACAAAATCCTATTAGTATCGTCCCTAATTCATTTTATACCCCCAAATTTATTTGTTATTCAAATTATCTTTTGATTTCCTACGTTAGCATTCCAATCCGTCAATATGAATATGACATCTCTTTTTAAGACAAAGGACAATCCATCTCTCACCTCCAGTGATTTTCTCTGGTTGTTTCCTATGGCTGGAATGATCTTCCTCTGCTGCTCTGACTATGGATTTCCCAGGTGCTTTAAGTTACATATTCCCATCTTTTACAGGAAGTTCTCCCCAACCCTAATTTCTAGTGCTTCTATTATTAATTATTTCCTATTTATTCCATATATAGCCTGTTTTTTTCATTTATTCAAATTTTGTCTCCCCTATTTGACTGTAAACTCTTTGAGAGCATAGAGTTACTTTTTGTATTCCCAATTCTTAGCTGTCCAATTGGTGGACAGTCAATAAATACTTGTGAATTGATTAACAAGGAGAGATAACTTTCAGTAAGAGTATGGCCAAAGCAAGTCATGTATGGCCATGACCAGTAATAACTTGAGACCATGTTCCTGATGATGTATCATCCATGATGGACAGATGCTGAAAAGTATGAAAAAGGGAAGATGTGGAGAGGAAAGTGCACTAAAATAAGTATGGGAGCTATATGTAAGCTTTGCCTTCCTTACAGTTTTTCCTAGAGTCAGTCATGATAAAAGGAAAATGTGAAATTTCACCAAGAAGCAATGAAGAGACAATGAAAAGGTAGCATTGTGTAAAGGTGAGGGGGCTGACTCCGGCCTCAGAAGAACTGGATTTCTACATTGGTCCTATCCCTTGTGACATCATTTCTCTTTCCTTAGTCTCAGTTTCTTTACCTGTAAAGTGGAGCAGTTAGAGTAGATGGCTTCTGAGTTCCCTTCCAGTTCTAGATAATATGATTTTATGAATTTATATTCTTCCATTTCCTGATTCCCTGTCTTTTCACTAGGATCATCCCTGGAATGTTCTCCCTCCTTGCCTCAGCTTGTTTTCTTAAAGAATCCACTCAAAGCCCATCTTCTGCAGGGAGTCTTTCTCAATCCCTCACTTCTCCATCCCACTCCTTCCCACTCTTAGTGCATATTTGTGAGGTTTCCTTTCTCTAACACTGTCTGTATCTTGCGTGTACAATGTTTTAAAGTCATTTATTCTCACCAGAGGTGGCAAAGTGGTTAGAGTACTGGGTTTGGAGCTAGGAAGCCCTTATTTCAAATCTTTCTTCAGATGCTAGCTGAGCGATGCTGGACACGTCATTTAATCTTTCTCTGCCTAATCTCATTTCTAAAATAAGCATCTACCTTATTATTTTTAGCAGCTACATTACAGAGTTATTGTGAGGATCAAATGAGATAATATTTATAAAGTGCTTAGCTCATTGGCTGTCACGCAATGGACACTTAATTAATAAATACTTATTCTTCCTTCTCTTCCTTCCTATGAGCTCCTTGAGGTCAGAGACTGTGTTTCTTCTATTCCAAATGCTTGTCACTGTGTCTGGCACAAAGTAAACACTTAAAAATGTTTGTTGATTGATACAATTTACAGAGAGAGGATATCCAGAGTGACAGCCTTATGTGGCTCCCCTTAACCACAGTTTTACTGAGGCTAGCCACAGTGTCTTCACTTTTAAAGCCAAAAAGAAAATTAGGGCAATTGTTTAAGTGATTCAGAAAAAAACCTTCACTTTTGACAGTCAAGTAAATGGCAAAAAGCATCATTCTTGCCATGATGGCATTAATAATTTCCAATCATAACAGTAAACCCATGGCCAACATCTCTTTAAATTAGGTGATGTTTCCCAGGATTCCATTTAAAAGCAAGCATTGAAAAAAAGGAATTAGGAAATCCACTTCACCTTTGGCACATGAAAGCTCTGATGAAAAATAAATGTTCTTTTAAAGACTATCTGAATCTCCAGAGACTATCTGAAAAAACAACTGTTGCTCTAGATAAACACAACTGGCAAGGTAAAATTAGTTTGCCAATTTGTATGTTGGGCAATTTATACATACATTGTTGTTGAGTCACTTTTTGATTTTTGTCTGACTCCTTAAGCCCATTTGGGGTTTTCTTAGCAAAGACACTGGCATAGTTTGCCATTTTCTTCTCCAGCTCATTTTACAGATGAGGAAAGTGAGGCAAATAGGGTTAAATGCCTCACTCGGGATCACATAGCTAGGAAGTGTCCAAGGATGAACTGACTCCATTCTATTCATTATTCCTTTTACATATAGTGGCACCTCAGTTGTATGGTATTCATTTTTAAATGTTGAAGGTAATTGCAGATTACCAAATTAACTGGTAGGGAGACTTTTTACACTAAGGTCTTTAACAAGTCTTAGTCTGATTCAGTAATTAAGACTGGTTAAGAACTGAGGCAAAACATGACCTCTTTTACCTAGTCAAAAAAAAAATCAGTAGGTAGTATGGTATAATGAAAAGAGTCCTAGATTTGCAGTTAGCCATTTGGAGTCTGTAAATACAAGTGCTCCACTTACTCTAGGGAAGCAATTTAGCTTGAAATGGAAGTTAACTAACTTTGAATGGAAATAACTCTATTTTGGTTTTAACAGGATTTCTCTACTTTGTAGGGAAAACAAAAGTAGTATAGTTAACTGTTATTCAAAGAAAACTATACTGTTTGAACAGATAATTCTTAACTATACTTAATTGTCTATGTTATATGTCAATACCCAATTCTAATTGACTGTACCATATATTACTTAAAAACAGAAGCTTTTTCATGATAGGAATATTTTTATTCCATTGTATTTCTGCAGTAGGAATGTCTTATCATAAAATGTCTTGTTAATGTAGCCAATTGGAATAGAGCAAGTATTTCTTTTGTTTCATTTGATTGAAATGAGTTTCTATTCAGAGATGTTCCTCTATATATGCATCATCCTTCAATCCAACAAACATTTACTAAGTATTATGCTCTTGGCATTTATTAAATACCTATTATATGGCAACAGAGGCAGCTAGATGACTCAGTCACCTAGATAAAGTACTGGGCTTAGAGTCAGGGAAACATGAATTCAAATCTAGTCAAAGACACTTAAGATCTGAGTGACCCTATGCAAGTCATTTAATTTCTGTTTAATCCACTGGAGAAGGAAATGACAGACCACTCCAATATCTTTGCCAAGAAAACCCCATGGATAGCATTGGTATGTTAGGTTCTAAAGGGTCATGAAGAGTTGAACCCAACTGAACGTCAAAGTGCTGAGCACAGGAGATATAAATAAAGAATTTATAATCTAAATTCAATGGGGGAATACAACATGCAAAAGAAAACTGGAAAATGGTGATGGGGTGGGGAAGGGGAAAGAGTAATGGAAGATTTCAGGAGCTGCTTGTATCATGGACTGAAACCAGAAAGAGCTATAGATGGAGAGTGGAGTGAGTTGAAGACCAATTGCTGTTGTCTCTAAACCAAAGTTTTTGGGGAAGCTTAGTACTCCCCTTTTCACCCTCCAGTCAAAGGGGACAGAAGACTACGGGAGGTAGTATCCAAGACTTGAATTAGCAACTTGGTGATGAGTCAAAAATCTGTTTTTTAGCAACTGTGTCTTCTTTCAGGTATCACAAGAACAAGTCTTAGTTTTTTCTTTGTTAAGATGGGGCTAACAGTGTTAGCCTTAAAAGTGTAAAAATCAGACGTGGATATTGTATGGAAAGTGCCATATAAAGTTTACAATATTATAACTGAAATTTGACTCAAAAATCATAAAGATAAATTTGTTCGTTCTTTAATAGCTATCAATTTTTTTTTGCTATTAGGTAACCCATAATATAAATTTTATTAAATACTTTCTTTTATTATGTTTTTTAAAATATTCTTTTCTTAATTAAATTTTGAGTTTCAAATTCTCCCCCTTTTCTCCCATACCCTTTCATAACCACTGAGATGCCAGGAATATGATATAAATTATATATGTGAAATCATGTATAACATATTTCCATATTAGTTATATTTCAAAAAAAAGCAAGAAAAATAAAGTGAGAAAATTATATTTCAATTTGCACTCAGAGTTCATCAGTTCTGAGTTCATCTCTTTGGAGGTGAATAGGACTCTTACATCAAGACACCTTTGAAATTTTCTTAGATCATTGTATTGATCAGAATAAAATATATTTTTTTACATATATGGGAAACAATCAAAGTGGATTGTACACATGACAGAATAAAAAAAAGCCGGGTTTGGAGTCTGGTTTTATTGCTTACAAGCTATATGAGGCCTTGGACAAAACATTTAACTTGTCTGAAACTCAGTTTCCTCATCTATAAAGTGTAAATACTTTCATTACAGACTTCACTGGATTGCTATGAAGATCAAATGAGACAGGAGATAAAATATTTTGTGAAGTATAAACTCTAGTCAAATATCTATTGTTATTATTATAAGAAATATGAACAAATAATCAATTCTTTTTCCAATAAAACATGAATTTTCTGAGAATATTAGTGACTGTTTGAAAACAGTGCTTAGAAATCCAAGACAAAAATGAGTCACTGGTGTTAAGAATTTGAAAGAAACCCCCAGAAAATCTTAATCTAAATACCATAATGCATGAGCAAACTTGTGAGTGAGCTGCCATTACAATTCATCACTTTGAGGCCTTCTTCAGCAAAGTGCTACTGAGTCACTTCTCCCATAGGAAGAAAAATATATCACATGAGGCCCTGGAGAAAAGGCAACAACACCTAAAAATCTAATGTTAGGATTCTGCAAGAAAATTAAATAGCATGTTGAAGAACAGCTGCCAAATAATCATCCAGGAGTCCAGATGGTGTGAGCAAATGAGTGAGGCATCCTGATATGATTTCATCCAGATCCTGCTCAGAGCCTCGCCTTTGCCCTGAAGCCATTCACCACAAAAACTGCTGAGCAAGACAAATAAAAAAGGGAAAGGGAAACTTGTACTCAGTCTGGTAGATTTGAAGACAGAGGACCTGCTCAGAAGCCTAACTCTGACTAGTAATATTTGTATGACCATGAGCACATTTCTTCATTTATAAAGGGATTTAGAGTGAGGCTTCTCTAAGAAAACTTCTAATCACATTTCTTCATTTATAAAGTAAAAGGATTTAGAGTGAGAAAGTAGAGAAAGAAAACTTCTAACTGTAAAGTCCTAAGATCAAGGGTAATAATACACAATAAAAATATTGCCAAACATTTATACCATACTTCCTTTCAGAAAGTCTTTAAGTCATTAATTAAGGAGTGGTTAGTTAAGAAGTAACTTATGTTGTTTGGTTGTGTTAGAATCTTTGTGATCTCATTTAAGGTTTTCTTGGCAGAAGTACTGGAGTGGTAGGCTATTTCCTTCTTCAGCTCATTTTACAGTGAGAAAACTGAGGCAAACAAGATTAAGTGACTTGCCTAGCATCACACAGCTAGCAAATGTCTGAGATCAGATTTGAATTCAGGAAACTGAGTTTTCCTGACTCCAAAACTGTCACTCTATCCACTGTATTACCTAGCTATCCCTAATTAGAAATATGTTTTTTTCAGATTTTCAGACCAAGTATTTTCCTACCTACCAACTTCTTACAGTTAAGTAGAATTTGAACCCAGGTCTTTCTGGCTGGGAATTTAGTAACTTCTCCACTATACCACACTGCCTCACTAGAACTTCATTAAAATATAAGATGTAGCATCTATAAAGTCATGAATTCAATAAATATGCAGAAGAAAACTAGGATATGAATTAATTCATTTTTATTTTTTCTCAATTCCATGTAAACAAACCTTTTCATTTCTTAACCCAATTATTTTATTTACTTTAATACTTTTTCCTTAATTACATGTAAAGATAATTTTTAACATTCATTTTTTAGAATTTTGAGCTTTAAATTTTTCTTCCTCTCTACCCTATCCCTTCACAAAATGGTAAAAAATTTGAAATAGGTTATATATGTGCAAAAATGTAAAACTTTTCCATATTATTCATGTTTAAACAAAAACAGTCTGACATTCTTTTTTTTTTTTAAATTTTAAATCCCCAATTCTCTCTCTTTGGGAAGGCAAGCAATTTGATGGAGATTACACATATGCAATCAAGCAAAACATTCCATTCTAGTAATGTTGAAAAAGAAAATTCAGACCAAAAAAATCCCAACCAACTCAAAACTAATAAAGTTTTTAAAATGTGCTTCAATCTGCATTCAGACTCCATGAGTTCTTTCTCTGGAAGTGGAGAGCATTTTTTTTCCATCATAAGTCCTTTGGAATTGTTTTGAATCATTATATTACTGAGAATTCATTTACTAAGTCATTCATAGTTTGTTAAGTCTGGGCTAACTCCCTGGATGCCCCAGGATCAACCAGAGTCAGGATAAATTAAAGTCCTTGGTCTTTAAGGGGAGAAGTGAAGGAGACAGACAAATTGCCAAGAGGCTCCTAAATTTTCTGTTCAAAGTGACCAACTTCTCTCCTTCTCCTCTTGCCTGGAAACTGTCTCTGGCCTCTGTTCCTCAGCCCCTAATCCTTGTGTATGATTATCTTACTACCAAACATTCACCCTGCATCAACTGTGAGAAGAGCCATTTATCCAAACATATGCTAATAGAGTCATTGTCTCATATCAAATAGGTAATTAGCCTTAAGTGCTTGGTTGTCTGATTTAAGCACACCTTTTTCAGAGTTTCAGCCCTTTACAATAGTTGATCACCATACAATATTGCTGTTACTATGTACAATGTCCTCCTAGTTCTTCTCACTTCACTTTGTATCAGTTTATCTGATTCTTCCCAAGTTTTCTGAAAGCATCCTGCATGACTGTTGTTGTCTAAGAGGGAGGAAGGCTGCACACCCAGAGTCAGAGACCATGGAGAAAACTACTCCGTGGGTGCCTGTCCTTGTTTGGGGTGCACATAGCCATCTCCCCCAAAGACCACATCCCGGACGAGCCCCCAACTGTGAGGGATGTAGAAGACCCTTACCCAAAATGACTACTCAGAGATTACTCAGTAGAAGGCAGAAAAGTTGTTTATTGAAAATCTCCGGAGGATGAGCCGTCCCATCGCGAGATAAGAAAGAGAAAGCTTGCGGTAGGAGGGCTAAAGAAGTAGTAAAGATACATAGCTTTTATACAAGAAATTACATCACAAGTAAGAGAGCATTGAGAAGGGGAGGGGGAGGCATCTAATTGGTTGTTGCTATTTGGGGAGATTGGAATGGAAGGTATCTGTTTCCCTAGAAATCTCCTGATTTCAAGGAAACAGAAAGTCAGGCCTTCAGGCTTAATCAAGCAGACAGTGGTCCAGCTAATAGACTAAATATCAATAAATGTCAAATACCAATAAATGTCATCAGCTCAAGTTAAGTAAATATGTTTCTAACTGGCCAAGGCTCAAGTAGATATGAGCCTGCACATATTATACAGGTCATAGGGGAAACACAGAAATAATAAAATACAGAAAAAGAATTCATACATTCCTGTAAATTCTTCACCTTATCTATTCCCCACAATAGTACAATACAATTCAATCACTAACATTTCACAACTTGTTAAGTCAATCCCTCAATTGACTGGCATTTTCTCAATTTCCAATTCTTTGCCACAAAGTTGTTATTTGTCCTTTGTTCTCAAAGAGGACCAAGACATCAAGGAGGTGATGTCATGACATGTAAGTGAATTGGATTTAAACAAGAGAGAGCTATGCAAAATCATCTCCTATCATACTGACCTATATCTTGCCACTGAAAGCAGATGGTTTTGGAGGAGAAAGTGATGCTTGTAACTTTTGCCACTAGGTAATAATTTAACAAAGTAGATCCTGCCTTCAAGTTCTCCAGAGCAAAATGGTCTAGATCCTGCTTCAGAACCCAACCTTTGCCCTAACACCATTGACCACAAAAAACTGCTGGGTAAGTCAAAATATAAAAGGAGATTAGGAAGATGTCTTCTTCTGGCAGAAAAGCTGCATAAAAATTAGACATACCTTACCTGACCCCAACATTATTGAACTTAAAAGCAGAGGCACAAGTATCAACTCATGCCAAGGATTCACTAGCTGGAATTGTTTTGTTGCTATATCCAGTTCAAAAGAGCAATGATAATTTTTACTTAACATTTGCTGTAAACCAAGGGCATAGTAGACATGTTCAGACTTGTTAAACTCTGGAATTAATTACTGAGTGTACTAATGAAATCTTTTCCCAAGGAATTTTTAAAATTAGGAGAGCTATTTGCTTTTGCCAGAGAAGTTAGATATATTATGATACTGAAGGGAAAAGAAACTAATAGGCCAGGTCATCCCCCACATACTCTCCCATTCTTCTGACCCTCTAAGACAGTCAAGACATTGAAAGTTACCAATATTTTTACCTTTTATAAAGAACTACCAGGTCGATGTGTAAATTCTGAGTCAGAGATTCAACTTGTACAATGCAGGTCACATTAATGCCTAACCAAGGCTTTTTAAATAGAATTAAATTAAATTAAATTGAAAACATAAAATTAATTATTCTTCCCTATAATTGAAGTACCAAGCTGAATTTGTTTGATTACACAAAGACATCCTTCACTATACTGACTCCTGACCATTTTAGTTTTTATCTTTTTGTTTTCCCTTTGAACATGGTGTCTGTAAAATAGTGAGCACTTAATAAAGGCTTAATGAATGCATGAATGACTGAATGAATGGCTGTCTCATTATACACTAGTTTAAGTACAATTTTGGGTCTGTAGGAAAAAGTCATTGTTCCATTTAGCCTTAACTGTCATAGTCATTCTGTTTAAAATATTAATAGTCTCTGTATTCTTGACTTTCAGTGCCAGGTTGCCACAACCTAAAAGTAGAGGATGCTTCTTAGGTAAAACAGATTGTGAAATAATAAGAAAATAAGATAAGACAATAGGTCAGATTAATACACAGCAAGCAGAGATAGGCTTCCCTGTTTATGGGTTAAATGTGATATAGAATGTCTCAGATAGTGTTCATGAGTGGATGGGCTATCTGGGAAAAAACATTGTGTTCATATCTCTAATTTTCCAGCCACATTTACTAGGAGTTAGGTAAAGAGAAAGAGATCCTTTTTCTTCAAGGTTCCTTTTTTTTTGCTCTTCCTGAAAATCTTGGCTTACTGCAAAAATTACATTGATGATGATGACAATATAGCCACCAGGCTCCCTTTCCCTTTGTTCCCCCCAAAACATAGTTGAATACTTTTTATTTTTCCATTAACTGATTTCCCAGTATTTCCCAGAATCTCAGTTATTAAATTCCATGTGCCCTCTGTGACAAGTGGGTGGATATATAATTAGGAACCAAGAAGAAAAACCTTTGTCATTTGGAGTCATTTTATTTCATTATTACATATTTTAATGTAGTAACCCAATTGATCAGGGATCCAAATCCACATCCTAGTAATCTAACTAAAATGATAGAAGGGAGTATCTATCAATATAAAGTAACAGAATCTAAAACCTATTTATGAGTATGAGTTTCTGTAAAAGAAAAAAGACTTCCTCAGAGGGAGAGATCAAAGCTTTGATCCTTCCTTATTGTCCAAGGCAAGTGACAAAATGTGATACCACCTTTTCCCATTTCCTATGATATGATTAAATTAGAAAAATAGATATTTGATAAAGAGAAAGCACAGCTCCAGTGTAATACTCAGTGCACAGTAGATAGTCAATAATGGCTACAAAATGTATTGAAAGTGAGTGGAAGTCTGCCAGGCCTGAAACTCAGAATTTCACTGTATCTTGGAGTAGCTATTAGAGAAATAACAGCTTGAAGTTCATTGTTCATAAATATTTAATCAGTGCCACAATAAGAAATGACATTCTGGATGGCTATAGGGTTGTCTGAGTATATTATAAGGCACAAAACCAAAGGCTGACTAATTATAGAATAATAATTACCATAATAACCCATTTAAAGTATACAATTCTGGTCATCAGACTCTCAGAACACAGAAGTTGTGACAATGTTGGAAGGCTTCTTGACATTCTATGACATCACCAACATCCAACCAGAATGCTCCTAATCATCTTAAATTCTAATGAGAAATTATAATTAATAAAGTGCTCATGTTTACAATTCAGCTAGGGAAGCTACAGAAATTTTGTTCTTTAAATTATTTTTCAAGTATTTTTAATTTTATCATTAAATTTTAAAGTATTAGGGAATGCAAAACTAAAAAGATGTGAAACAAAAAGAAAATCCAATAGTGAGAAATAAATGAAAGCTATGATATAAGAAAACAGGAGACTGAATTAAGTTTTAAAAAGCAGTGTCAATATGATTAATATGGAAATATGTTTTGTCTGGTTTCATATGTATACTTTGTATATTGCTTGCCTTCTCAATAGGGGAGAAGGAAGAAAAAAATTTGGAACTCAAAATTTTTTTAAATGAAAGTTAAAACTTTTTTTTTAAACTTGTAATTGGAAAATATTTAATGAAATAAATAAAAATCTATATTAAAAAGATGAAGTAAAAAGATATTTTAAAAGAGCAGGAGATACCCAAGCAAGGTAATGTTGGAATATATCTTTTTAATTTTTCTTCTTTTTTATTTTCAAAACATATGCATAGATAATTTTTAACCCTTGCAAAACCTTGTGTTCCAAATTTTTTCCCTCCATTCTCCCCTCCCCTTCCTTAGATGGCAAGTAATCCAATATATGTTAAATATGTGCAGTTCTTCTATACATATTTCCACAATTATCATGTACAAGAAAAATCAGATAAAAAAGGGGGAAAATGAGAAGAAAAACAAAAAGCAAGTATACAACAATTAAAAAAGTAAAAATACTATGTTGTGATCCGTACTCAATCTCCATAGTTCTCTCTCTGGGTGCAGATTGCTCCCCATCACAAGAACATTGGGACTGGCCTGAATCATATGGCTGTTGAAAAGAGCTATGTCTGTCAGAATTGACCATCATATAATCTTGCTGCTGCTGTGTACAGTAGTCTCCTGGTTCTACTCACTTCACTTAACATCAGTTCCTGTAAGTCTCTCAAGATCTCCTTGAAATCATCCTACTGATCATTTCTTATAGAACAATAATATTCCATAACATTCATATACCATCATTTATTCAGCTATTCTCTAATTGATAGGCATCCACTCAGTTTCCAGTTCCTTGCCACTGCAAAAATGGCTACCACAAACATTTTGCACACATGGGTCTCTTTTTCTCCTTTAAAATCTCTTCGGGATATAGACCCAGTAGAGACACTAACCACAGGGGTCCTCAAACTTTTTAAATAGGCGGCTAGTTTACTGTCCCTCAGACTGTTGGAGGGCCAGACTATAGTAAAAACAAAAACTTTGTTTTGTGGACCTTTAAATAAAGAAACTTCATAGCCCTGAGCGAGAGGGATAATCATCTCAGCTGCTGCATCTGGCCCATGGGCTATAGTTTGAGGACCCCTACTATAGGATCAGAGGGTATACACTGTTTGATAACCCTTTGGGTATAGTTCCAAACTGCTCTCCAGAATAGTTGGATCAGTTCACAATTCCACCAACAAGGTATTAGTGTCCCAGTTTTCCCACATCCCCTCCAACATTCATCTTTTCCTGTCATCTTAACCAATCTGAGAGATGTGTCATGGTACTTTGGAGTTCTCTTAATTTGAAATTCTGTGATCAATAATGATTTAGAGTATTTTTTCATGTGTCTAAAATGGTTTTAACTTATTCATCTTAAAATTGTTCATATCCTTTGACCATTTATCAATTGGAAAATGGCTTGAATTCTTATAAATTCTAGTCAGTCTTGTTTATAGCTTAGTAATGAGGCCTTTATCAGAATCCTTGGATGTAAAAATTTTTTCCAGCTTATTGCTTCTCTCCTAATCTTGTATGCATTGGTTTTGTTTGTACAAAACCTTTTAAACTTAATATAATCAAAATTATCCATTATGCAGAATATATCTTTTTTAAATCTATTATTTAATAGAGATTTGAGGTATCATATATAATTTTTCCCCTGAACTTTGCATATAGAAATATTCATGTGTTTATATGGTTGTTATGCTCATAACAAAGAAAAGAAAAAAACCAAAAAAATTGAAATAAAAGTCATGCCATTCATTGGTTTTCTTTGAAATGCTGAGCAGCAGGATCCTTTCATAACAATCTAAAAAAAAAATCAGTTATGTTGACAAAACACAAAAATATGAAAAAGAACCAAATTTTTTGTTATTGTTATTGTTAATATTGTTTTTGCCATAATCTCTTTTTGTTTCCATCGTCCTTCAACTGACTCAAATAAAGATTTTATTGTTTAGTTGTATCCAACTCTTCCTGACCCCATCTGGGGTTTTCTTGGCAAAGATATTGGAATGGTATACCAGATCTAAACTCTACCCATAGTGCTACCTAGGTACTCTTAAATAAATACTATTGAGGAAAAATAATAATGATGATAAAGAACATTATAATAAAATGATAAAAATCTTGGACTTCAATCCCTCAAGACCTTTTTGACAAGTGCCTTACAAATATCTATATCTATTAGTTACAGGTGGGTAGTCATCTGTTTTTATTACTTCATACATACCTTAGGGGAAAGGAGATGTCAGGAGATTTAAAGGAATAAAGTTAGAGGAATAAAAATGGGGTTCTTACTTACCTTTGTTTAAAACTGCATGTTTCCCTCTCCCCCATATTCTTGCTGCCTCGTGTCCAAAATTCTGCTTTACACACTAATTGCCAGCTTTTATTTTTTACTCCTTAATTTCTGAATATATCCCTACCAATCCTCCAACCAAGAATTTATCCCTGATCCCAAAGAGTGAAAACGAAAGAGGAAAAAAGGCAATTCAGCAAAACTAACAAACAGGTGGATCTAGGGTAGCAGTATATGGAAGGCTCCACACCCACTCCTGGTGCTCTAATTCTGCATTTTCTCAGCTTTTCTTGAAGGACAGGCTTGATAATTTTACTTATACAGCATTTAGTTTGTATGGTTTTTTCTTTCTTTCTTGTTTACATTATTGTTAGGCTAATTTATTTAATGATTATCAAACCATTAATATTGTTAGTTATTTGTCATGGAGGTGGTAGAATATATTGGATCTAAATTTGTGTGTCTAAATTTGACTTCTTCCTCCAACACTTAGGATCAGTTGAAAAAGCTAGAAGAACTGATGCTGAGTGAAATGAGCAGGACCAGGAGATCATTATATACTTCAACAACAATACTAAATGATGACCAGTTCTGATGGATCAGGCCATCCTCAGCAACGAGATCAACCAAATCATTTCTAATGGAGCAGTAATGAACTGAACTAGCTATGCCCAGAAAAAGAACTCTGGGAGATGACTAAAAACCATTACATTGAATCCAATCCCTATATTTATGCACACCTGCATTTTTGATTTCCTTCACAAGCTAATTGTACAATATTTCAGAGTCTGATTCTTTTTGTACAGCAAAATAACGTTTTGGTCATGTATACTTATTGTGTAACTAATTTATATTTTAATATATTTAACATCTACTGGTCATCCTGCCATCTAGGGGAGGGGGGGGGTAAGAGGTGAAAAATTGGAACAAGAGGTTTGGCAATTGTTAATGCTGTAAAGTTACCCATGTTTATATCCTGTAAATAAAAGGCTATTAAAAAAATAAAATAAAATTATTTTAAGTTTTATACAATAGTCTAAAAAAAAAAAAAGCTAGAAGAAATTTTAGAGATCATTTCATCTAGTCCAATCTTCATTTTTCTCTTTTTTTCCCTTTCATTTTTTATTTGGGTGAAAGTTTAAGTGATTTATCCAAGATCATACAGGTAGTAAGAAGCAGAACTATATAATTATGGGTGAATTATTGACCTCTCTGAGATTCTGTTGCTTCATCTATAAAATGAAAATAGGCAGTTATGTCTTGCATTGGATAGTGGGCTGGGCTTGGAATCAGGAAAACTCATCTTGCTGATCAAATCTGGTCTCAGACATTTCCTAGCTGTGTGACTCTGGGCATGTCCTCATCTGTAAAATGAGTTAGAGAAGAAAGAAATGGCAAACTCCTCTAAGTATCTTTGCCAAGAAAACCCCAAATGGGGACATGAAGAACCTCTCCAGTGTCTTTCCCAAGAAAACCCCCAAAATGGAGTTATGAAATCAGACAAAACTGAAACAATTGAACAACACTAATTAATGAGAGAAGTAAGATTAGATGGACTTTGAGGCCCAAGAACTATGATTTTATGATTCTATAAAATGTAAATTAAAACCACCTGCTAAGAAGCAGTGTGGCCTTGGAAGTATGAAGGAACTCGATTTAAGTGTTCTCTTACATAGACTAGCTGTCTGTGAGCAAGTCACTTAACCTCTTAGCACCCCTGTCAACTCTCTAGGATCACATTAGACAGGTTGAAAACCTTCAGTGGTGGAGAGTTTCCCTACATGAATAAAATTTCAGAGGCTCAACCAAAAAAACTATCACATCTATCTTGTAGGGTTGTTTTGAAGCTTAAAGGAGAATGATGGACTTTGTAAACTTTAAAGCACATTTTAGAGATTAGTTATTGTCTATGTTTCCATCTTAAATACTTAATAGACTCTCAACTCTAAAAGGATAGAACTAACCAAACTTCATATTTCACTCAACACTTATCCCTAGATGCTTAAAAACTGTTTTGTTAAACGAATGAATAAAAGAATAAGCAAATGAATGAATGAATGTTGATTAAATATAATACTGGTATAGCTTCAAATATATATTTATTAATTTGCAACAGATGCTAGAATCAAAATATTGCTGCACTTCAAGAGATACTTGTTTACTTTACTATAGAGTTAAAAGGTAACAAAATTTGTGAATAAAATGACCAATTATTATAATCCTCCTAGATGACTGCAAATAAATCCCATGTTCTTCACATTAAATAAAGTCTGAGGTTTTTTAATATAGAAATTTGCAAACTTTTTTATAGCACTGGATAACCTATTATTTAAGTTATTGTTTTTATTTGTGCCAATGGAATTAATGATTAAGCAGTACTTTTTAAACAACTATATTCATTTGATATCTATTGATTGCAGAATGGCTAAATAATATATTATAGTACATTAATTTAATGGGAAGGAAGAGAATCAGCATTTATTATGTACCTACTACATACCAGATACCATAATAAATGTTCTATAAATATTATTTCATTCTTTCCTCAAAACAACACTTGTAGGATACTACTATTATTCTCATTTTACAGTTAAGGAGACAGAGGAAATTAAAGGTTAAGTGATTTGCCAAGAAGTATACAACTTAATCGTGTCCGAGGCCATATTTGAATTCAGGTTTTCCTAACTGGACCCAATGCTCTATCTATTAATCCATTTAGTTAATTAAATAAAGGAATGCATTGGAATATTACTGTGCTGTAAGAAATGATATATAAGGAAAGTAAAGAAGCATGAAAAACTCTGCTTGAACTAATGCAGAGTAAAGTAAGTAAGAAAATAGACAAAATGCAAAGAACACTGCATATCAAAAAAAATAAAAAATGAATGTAACAATTATGAAGATCAAGCAGGACTCAAATGAAGAAATATGAAAAAACACCTCTTTGTGAAGGTGGGAGATCCACAGGTGTTACATATTGCACATGTTTTTAGAATCATTCAAATGTATTAATCTGTTGTGCCAATTTTTTTCTCTTATTGGATGGCTCTCTGGGAGTAAGAAAGATGTCCTGGAAAAAAGTGCTCATGTGAAAAACAAGTATCAATAAAACTTTTTAAAAAATAAAATAAAAGCAAGAAAATATCCATTCATGTATTCATTCATTCCTTCAGCAAACATTTATCAGGCACAATCTAGATGCCACAGATGTTCCAGATATTCCTATTTGCAGAATATATTGTGTTTATTACATCATATCCCAATACTGTAGAAGAGGGATTAGTTGTTTTTGTTTGACCCATTTTTAACTATCCCAAAATAGGAAGTGTGTTATAGTTTACTAACCCCTGCTATAGGTTCTTCTCGGAGAGATTTCCCAAATAGAAGGCTCTCTACACTTATTCCTATTGCTACTTTCCTTAAGTAGCTTTCTGTTGTTAATACTCATATAGGGCAGAAGTGATGATGGTGGCTATGGAGTTTGGGTTTTTTTTCTAAATGCTGATGTTTTAGGCTCATAGTTTCCCCCTAACTTTCCTTTCTTTATTGATATCACCTTTTCACTGCATCTGCCACAGTAAAATAGTAAGATTTCATCCAGCTGTACAACTAATCAATATGTGTAACACTAAAGGTAAACATCGTATATAGCTGAAAAGAATCATAACTCAGTATTTCAAAGAGCCAAGATTTTAACAATGTAAGCATTTTTTCCATGAATAAAAATAGTAAACTTTCTATTATTTAGCAAATAATGTTGGAGGGGTAACTGTGCCCAAACTATTCATCAGCTTGAAGATGATACTCAGGAAAATTACAAATACACAATCCTACATTACTCAATTATCTTAGCATAACTTTCCCAGGCATTTTCTCTTGTTACTATTTTGCAATAGAAAAGCTCCTTTCTTCGCCTTAATCCTAAGGGTCTGGGTCTTGTCTTGCTAATAAAAATGACTACCAGAAGAAAGATGCTAAATCCCAGGCCTACCCTGATTTGGCCTCAGATTAAAATACCTCAATCCTCAGATCAGTTAACTGGATCAGAGACTTCTATACTGACCTAAGACATTACTTTATTAGCCCCTTTCTTTGTTCTGGGTACTCAGTCTGTAGGCTAAGCTATCTATCTGTAGCATGCCATCATCCTCCACACCCAGCCCTCTCTTCGCTTCCTTATTTTAATTTTTTATTCTTTTCTAATGGGATGAATACTTCTGAATCCTCCACTTATCATGGGTTCTCCCTCCAACCAAGAATCACCAATTATTCTAAAAGCCCTCTTCACAATAGGGCTTTTCATTTTTGCCCCCATTATTGCCATTCTGCCTCAATGTCTGGGGAGCCAGCTAAGTCATTAATAGGTCAAGAACACTTTTACAATGAATTAATTGTTCAACTTCTCTGACTTCAGCCAAGCAGTTTACTTCCCAACACCCTTTGTCACAGGGTAAAGCAATGGACATCTATAGAATAAAGTTTCTTTTATGTGTTTATATTTTTACATAGTAGGCACTCATTATCATTAAATTAGATAATCTTCAGAACTGAAAAATTACCTACATAGGTTGCCTAATTATTTACTTTTTTTTTTTTTTTTTTAACAAAAGAGGCCACTGAAGTTTTTGACAGGGTATTTGCTCTATTACAAAGTCCAGCAGGTCATAGTTCAAGGGTACATGACTAGTTTAAGTGTCACCTCAAAGCCTTACTCCCAGCCCAGTTTTTTCCTCACTGTGCTATGCTCTTTCCCTCCATATTGTGGGAGAAAATACGTCCTTTAACAGCTAACTTTTTTAAGGCAGTGATAAAGTTTCAACCACCCCAGGGGTTTGTTTTTATTTCCAGATCAGCAGAAAAAATGAGTTCAGCCCCGAGTTCAGCCATGCATTGTTCCTTACTAGCTCTTGTGAAGGAAAAAACAAGTATTATGTTTCTTGGTCTGTGGATATAAAGTTCTTCCTCATTTCTCCCATCACACAACATTCTATAATTCAGTTTGCTTCTCAAAAGAGGATACACAATGGAGAGATTGAAGTGAGATGAAGAAAGATTTTTTTTTTAGCCATAATGTAGCTTTCCACTCTGTTTCTTCCTTCACAAGTATCTATTTAACTGAATTCTCAGGGTTAGGGTTTAAATTAATTCTAAAGGCATGCTTCTCAGACTTCCTTCCTTAATGAAGGCCTATTCCTTAACCAGAGAGCAAATTCAGTGTTTGACTCACCAATAAAGAGTGTATCTACCCTAAAATAGAACAGTTTGACTTGACTCCAAAATAGTGCACTGCATAAACCACTAATGAGTAGAATGCATTACTGGATAACCATTTGTTAGGAATATTGTAGTAAGGATTCTTTTAGGTTATGGATATGATGGAACCATTTGAGTAACAAAGGTTCCTTCCACATTCAATATTATATGACTGCGGTACAGTGAAGATGTTATATGACATATCCTTTTTTTTGAAAGTCACAATAACATATTTGAAAGTCACAAAGGTTGAAAAGAACCTTTTTGGTTCTAATTTTAAATGGGATCCTAACTTTTTATACCAAAAGATAGTCAAATGATTCACAAATTATTTCCATCAATTCTTTCTTTATTTTTTAGCTTATAATTCATATCTAGATCCTTCTCCTTCTTGTACCCAGAGAACTTTCGCTTATAATATTCAAAAAAGAGAAGAAAAAAGTAGTTCAGTAAAATCTATCAACATATTTACTACATCTGACCATATATACAGTATTCTAAATATATAAACACTTACCTCTTCATGGAAAGGAGGGTGTTGATTTTCATTACTTTTTTTATCAGCTCTTTTCTGGGGCCAAATTTGGTCATTATAATTACACAACGTAAATTGTTTTTAATTGTGCCATGATACAATGATACAGTTAAAGTAGATATTCAAGACTATTTATTCTTTAATTTTTTAACTAACAAGAATGTGTTCTCTCTCCATTTTACCTCACTAAAAAAAGGAAAAACAACAAAGAAATAGAAATTGTATAAGATGTTGGATATATACCAATCAATACAGAGTGAAAGAGCTATCCCATTGGACTAAGGTAACTAAATTCAATGAAGAGAGTCTCAGCTCTTACCCAAGGGGAAACTCCCTAAAGTCTCTCCTATAGCAAACTGGGGATAGGGACACGATGGAGTTTCTCTCATAGCTTACAAGTCTTTTTCTTCAGCAATCTGAAGTGGGATTGGCTTTTTCCACTTTCCTTCTAGATGCTGGAAAACAAAATCATTTGAAGTGATTCAAAACTTGAAGAAGATTGAATGAGAACTGACCTTACTTGAATTCTCTCACTCTTACCAACTCTTTCGTACTCCTTATGCAAGACAAGAAATTATGCTCACCAATCAGGAGAAAGTACCATACCAATGAGTTTGAGTACTACAGTTATACAAATGTTCCCAGGTTTCTCTGAAATCAACCCTTTCATCATTTTTTATAAGCAGAATAGTATTCTCCTACCTTTACATATTATAATTTGTTCATCCATTCTTCAATTTATGAGTATCCCCTTAATTTCTAGTTTTTTGCCACCACAAAAAATTATGTAAATATGATTTATATCATGGGTCTTTTTTCCTTTTTTCATCTTTTCTGGGATACTGAACTGGTAGTTGCATCACTGGATCAAAGATCATAGACGATAGAATAACTTTTTGGCCATGATTTGGCTTGCTTTCCACAGTGACTAGACCAAATTAACAGCTCTACCAACAATGTATTAAGGTACTTGTTTTCCCACACACCAACCAATATTTGATATTTTTCCTTTTTTTCAACTTTATCAATCTGAAGAGTGTGATTTAGAACCTTAAGGCAGCTTTAATTTGCTTTAATTGCTAACAAGTTGCTTTAATTGATCTAATTATTGATAATTTGGCACATTTTGCATAGAGTAATTGATAGCTTGAATGTCTTCTTTTGAAAACTTCCTGTTCATATCCTTTGGTCATTTACTAATTGGCAATTGGTCTTATTCTTACAAAATTGAATCAGTTTCTCAATATAACTTGAAAAGTTATCTGAGAAGCTTGCTGCAAAGTTCTAGCCTCCCCAACCCTACCTCTCCCCACCACATAGTTACCTTCTTCCCTTATAATTCAGTTACTTTGGTTTTGATTGTGCAAACAAATTTTAATTTAATATAACCAAAGTTGTCTACTTTATCTTCTGTGATCCTCTCACAGATCCTTTTGCCCAGAATTCTTTACCTAACATGAATCTAGAAGTTCTTCCTTGAGGCTCTCAATTGTTTATCATCCTTTACATCTGAGTTGTATGGTGATTTAAAGTTTATTTTCGTATGTAGTATGTGACTCCCAAGTCTATTGGGAATTCCTAATAGTCTGTTTCCAAGTTCTACCTAATTGCTTTCCAATTTTCCTAGAAGTTTTTTTAAACAATATATTCTTACACCAGTAGTTGAGGTCTTTGAATTTACCAAACACTAAACTACTATGCTCATTTGTTTTCATTTATTATATACCTAATCTGTCCTATTGGTCAACTTCACTGTTTCTTAATCAGTGCAAGACCTTTTATTTCTTGCCTTTTTCCTGTAAATAGCTTGTCCCCAGGGCTTATAATAGTTTCCTTCTAAATTTCCCTCATACCCCAGTTTGCATTAAAAGGAATAACTGAGATACTTCTTACATAAATCATTTCTGATCTCTCTGTCTCTCTGTTTCTGTCTCTGTCTTTCTTTGTCTCTGTTTCTCTCTCATACACACATACATACACAAAAATACACACTTCTTTACATTCATTTCAATAAAATACTTCTTATATACTAAGAATTGTATTAAATACACAAAGAAAAAAAATTAAACAGTCCATGCTTTCAAGGAGCTAACTTACTTGACATATACTTTGGATTATTTACTTGTTTGATAGCATCCCCCTACAGCTCCATAGAATGTAAGCAGCTTGAGGACAGGATTATTTTGTTATTGCCTAGTAGACAATAGCATGATGATCAGAGGGGAAAGTGAGAGATAAGTGATGGAGAGCTTATATGCTCCCATGTCACTTCTTGATTGAGGAGAAAATGAAAAAGGCCCAGTATGTTAAGTGGGCTTCCTGTGGTGAACTTATGGAAAAATATGAACAAGAAAGGGTAGAATGGGCAAGCATAGATGGGTTTTGGTTTGCTTCCTAGAAGGAGACATCCATTTTGATGATACAAATTTATTAATTATTTGAATATCCCTAGAGCCTACCATAATGTGTCACAAATAGTTCTTAATAAGAGTTTATTAAGTTGAATTTATTTGACTTTGCTGTCAAATTGTTTTGATTATAAAATGTCTTCATACAGCTTAGGCATTACTCATTTCCTAGTACTAATCTTCAAAACAAAAGCCAACCCAGATGGATATATAATTCAGGAAAGTTCAGGTTTAAATGAACTTTTAAAAAATAATTTTATAGATTTTGAAGAAAATCTACTTATGCTTCTTATCAATCAACATGTGCCAAATTGTCTAGTGTACATTAATAATTATTTCTTTTTAGCCAAGTTTTCTGAGTATGAAGAAAGAATTGCTAAGGATTATTTAGAAAAACTGAAGATCTGAAGAACACATGTAGTATTATTATTACCACTATTCATTGGAAAGAAAGACATTTACAAAGAAATGCCAGTAAGAGAAATAAATAGTTGGTTAAAATTGTATCTGAGAATGTGATTTGGTGTTCTTGATCATGGCTTAAAATGCAGAAATCATAGGTACTTTTAGACTGCACCTAATGAAGACCAGAAAAAAATGTATCAGCCTAATGTAATCAAATCTAATTAAATGGGTTTTAAATTGAAAAAGATAGAAGGATGAAGAAACTGTGAATATACATGCACCAAGCAAGGGAATATAAAGAATAGGTATGATGTAGGAAATATCAGTACTGATGCTCAGCAATTCATGGGAGACAAATCAATAAAAAGCAAGAAATAAAACTTATTGCTTTAAACTTCCATATATAAATTCAAATAGCATGTATATATCAATTACTCTCTGGCCTGCTTCTCTCAGAGTGAGATTACATTCTAAGGGTATCCTATGGGGTTGGAATGAAATAAGCATTTATATAATACCAAGCACTGTGCTAAACATTTATCAAAAATATCTCATTTGATCTTTATAAGAACTATTTTACAGTTAAGGAAAATGAAACTGCAAAAGATTAAATGATTCGTATAGGGTCAACAACTGGTAAGTGTTTGAGGTCAGAGCAGAACTGAGGATTTCCTGATTTTAAGACCAATACTGATGGCTTAGATCAACAGCTATCTCAGTTGGGAGTTAAACTATGAAAATCTTTCTCTACTGGAATTAGCTCAAGTCCAGTTCCAATGTGCTCCTCACAACCATTAACTACTAATGATTAATGCCCAGGTTCATTCAGTCAGTTCACATCAATTAGCCTTTACAAAAGTATATTTGCTTTGAGGAAATAGCAAGAAAGGAGATAGCAACATTTTCCCCTGACACCTGATAGGGAAAGAAGGGAGTAGGGAATATAATCTCCTGATATTTGGTTCCTGGGTAAAGAATATTCAGACTGAATATGGCGAGTGCATAATATTGATCCCAGCAAGTTCCATCCAAATATGGCACAGCCTGTGGATGAATTAGTATCTCAGTCACCACTGGAGTGGAGTCTGAAGGTTACTCCTTACTCCTTGCTCTTTGGAGCATTCATGTTGAAATTAGGTGGCTGTAAAAAGTCTGCATGGAGTCCACTTCTGGCCCTCTTGGTGACTCATTTTTCTGACTTCTCAAAGTATACAAAGATCATAGTCATCTCCAAACTCCTTCACCTAAAACAGGAAAGAGCAAATGTCAGAGCAAAACCTTTCAATCAAAATAAATCACCATGCCAAAAAAAAAAAAAAAAAAAAAAGGGAAAAAAATATACTCTGTATAAACAAATTTCCTCTTCTCCATCTCCAACCTGGCCTGTTTGGTAAGCTCTGGCTGATCTTCTAAATAAAGAAATGGCATACACTAAAAAGAGACTGATCAGTCCCTTCACTTTTATAGGCCTTTGGGAAGGGATAGTTCCTCCCATGAGTCCATCTCTCAACCAGGTGAACATTGTAGCAGCAATACCCTAATCTAAGACAATTCCAAAAGACTCATGATAGAAAATGCTATCCCATATCCTAAAGAAAGAACCATGAAAATTGAATGCAAGTCAAAGCATATTATTTTCACTTTCTAAATTTTTTTCATGGTTTTCCCCTTTTGTTTTGTTTCTTCTTTTACAATATAAGTAATATGGAAATAGGTTTAATAAGATTGCATATGTATAACCTATATCAGATTGCCTGCCATCTTAGTAAGGCAGGAAAGCAAGAAAGGAAGAAGAAAAATTTAGAACTAAAAATCTTGTAAAAAGAATGAATGTTGAAAACTATTTGTACATGTAATTGGAGAAAAAATACTATTTACCAAAAGAAGAAAGAAAGAAAAAAGAAAATCCAGCCTCAGTTAATTTATGATTTTGGGAATAGATGGGATTAGACATTGGAAGCCAATAAGGAATTGTCTTAGCCTCTAAATAACTATCAAGAGGTATATTCCCGATTCTAGAACAGGGAAAAATATGCTTGGTAAATTGATCAGGGGAATTTCCCTGATTACCCCCATTTACAGAAAACTAATTGAAGCTAAATTAAGCTCTTAGTTTTAAACTGTTTTCAAATACTTGAAGGAGTAAGACAAATTAGATTTGTTAGGCTTGGTCTCAAAGGACAAAACCAGTAGTGATGCATGGAAACTTCAAAGAAGCAAAATTATGTTTAATGTTAGAAGGAAAAACTTTTTTTTTTTTATTTAATAGCCTTTTATTTACAGGATATATGCATGGGTAACTTTACAGGATTAACAATTGCCAAACCTCTTGTTCCAATTTTTCACCTCTTACCCCCCCACCACCCCCTCCCCTAGATGGCAGGATGACCAGTAGATGTTAAATATATTAAAATATAACTTAGATACACAATAAGTATACATGACCAAAACATTATTTTGCTGTACAAAAAGAATCAGACTCTGAATTATTGTACAATTAGCTATGAAGGAATCAAAGATGCAGGTTGCATAAATATAGGGACTGGGAATTCAATGTAATGGTTTTTAGTCATCTCCCAGAGTTCTTTTCTGGCATAGCTAGTTCAGTTCATTACTGCTCCATTAGAAATGATTTGGTTGATCTCGTTGCTGAGGATGGTCTGATCCATCAGAACTGGTCATCATCTAGTATTGTTGTTGAAGTATATAATGATCTCCTGGTCCTGCTCATTTCACTCAGCATCAGTTCGTGTAAGTCTCTCCAGGCCTTTCTGAAATCATCCTGTTGGTCATTTCTTACAGAACAGTAATATTCCATAATTTTCATATACCACAATTTATTCAGCCATTCTCCAACTGATGGACATCCATTCAGTTTCCAGTTTCTAGCCACTACAAAAAGGGCTGCCACAAACATTCGTGCACATACAGGTCCCTTTCCCTAGAAGGAAAAACTTACTAACAATTAGAACTATACCAAAGTGGAGAGTGCTGTTGTCTCAGTTCTTACCAACAATTAGAGCACTTTGAAGATATTTCATGAATGAATCAGATAGATTTCAAGGATTTCAGATAAGTAAAAAAAATTCTTTATTTTCACTAACCTCTAGCTAAAATTTAGTATTTCCTTCCATTATAAAATTAGGTCAAAAACCACAGTAATATTAGTAGTACTTATGACTTCAGCACTGATGCAAATCATGGTTATTTTCATATTACATTATAGTAAAAAATTCATTAGATGTCCAACATAACATGCATGTTGCCTTGTCAAAGAGCATCCTACAATTCAATGTTCTTTTTCAATCTAAGCAAAAATTTTCATATTATTTATTTAAAATTTGACTTTTAACATATATGTATTTTATTTTTTAAATTTCAAATAATAGCTTTTTATTTTCAAGATACTTTAAAAGATAATTTTCACCATCCTTGCAAAATCTTGTGTTCCAAATTTTTCTCCCTCCCTCCACCTTATCCCCTTCCCTAGACAGCAAGTAATCCAATCTAGGTTAAACATATACAGTTCTTCTAAACATATTTCCACATTTATCATGCTGTACAAGAAAAATCAGATCAAAAAGAAAAAGAAGCAAGCAAACAAAAATGAAAAAGGCGAAAATACTCTGTTGTCATCCACTTTCAGTCCCCATAGTCCCTTTCTGGATACAGATGACTCTCTCCATCGCAAGTGTCTGTTAGAATGGGCCTGAATCATTTCAGTGTTTAAAAGAGCCAAATCCATTAGAGCTGATCATCACATAATCTGTTATTGCTGTGTACAATGTTCTCTTACTTCTACTTACTTCACTTAGCATCAGTTCATAATATGCCCATATTTTAGATACATTTTCTTATTTAATACACTATTAAAGAAGTACATATGTAATATTACATAGCAAATTTTTAAAACTATTTTGTTACCCAAAGATCCCAGCTTTTGGGATGAAAATTCACTATTTGCAAAAAAAACTGCTGGGAAAATTGGAAACTAGTATGGCAGAAACTAGGCACTGACTCCACACTTAACACCATATATGAAGATAAGATCAAAATGGGTTCATGATCTAAACATGAATAATATTATAAATAAATTAGAAGAACATAGCATAGTTTACCTCTCAGACCTGTGGAGGAGGAAGGAATTTGTGATCAAAGAAGAACTAAAGATCATTATTGATCACGAAATAGATAATTTTGATTATATTAAATTAAAAAGGTTTTGTACAAACAAAACTAATGCAAACAAGATTAGAAGGGAAGTAATAAAATGGGAAAACATTTTTACATTCAAAGGTTCTGATAAAGGCCTCATTTCCAAAATATATAGAAAATTGATTCAAATTTATAAAAAATCAAACCATTCTCCAATTGATAAATGGTCAAAGGAAATGAACAGACAATTTTCAGATGAAGAAATTGAAACTATTTCTAGACATATGAAAAGGTGCTCCAAATCACTATTAATCAGGGAAATGCAAATTGAGACAACTCTGAGATACCACTACACACCTGTCAGATTGGCTAGGATGACAGGAAAAGGTAATGATGAATATTGGAGGGAATGTGGGAAAACTGGGACACAAATAAATTGTTGGTGGAATTGTAAATGAATCCAACCATTCTGGAGAAATTCGGAACTATGCTCAAAAAATTATCAAATTGTGCATACCCTTTGATCCAGCAGTGTTTCTACTGGGCTTATTTCCCAAAGAGATCTTAAAGGAGGGAAAGAGACCCACATGTGCAAAAATGTTTGTGGCAGCCCTTTTTGTAGTGGCTAGAAACTGGAAACTGAATGGATGCCCATCAATTGGAGAATGACTGAATAAATTATGGTATATGAATGTTATGGGATATTATTGTTCTGAAAGAAAATGACCGACAGGATGATATCAGAGAGGCCTAGAGAGACCTACATAAATTGATGCTAAGTGAAATGAGCAGAATCAGGAGATCATTATACACCATTATACACAGCAACAAGAGTACTATATGATGACCAATTCTGATGGACATGGCTCTGTTCAACAATGAGATGATTCAAGCCAGTTCCAATTGTTCAGTAATGAAGAGAATCATTCACACCCAGAGAAAGGACTATGGGAAATGAATGTAGACTACAACTTAGCATTTTTTATTCTTTCTGTTATTGTTTGCTTGCATTTTTGTTTTCCTTCTCAGGTTTTTTTTTTTCCTCTCTAGATCCAATTTTTCTTGTGAAGCAAGATAACTATATAAATATGTGTGTATATATATTTTGGATTTAACATATTTAACATGTATTGGACTATCTGCCATCTAGGGAAGGGGGTGGGAGAAAGAAGGGAAAAATTTGGAACAAAAGTTTTTTCAAGGATCAATGTTGAAAAATTACCCATGCATATGTTTTGTAAATAAAACACTGTAATAAAAAATATTCTATATCACAAAAAATTTAAATAAAACTATTTCATTAAATGAATTTTAATAAAATTGATTTCTTTTTGTATTCCTATGTATTTTATGCCTTTAAAAATATTATTCTAAAAAGAAACGTATAGGTTTCAAGAGTTAGTCATAAAAATTAATTAAACTCATTGGGGTACATTATTGAAGAAATTCTTGTCCAGAGTAGTCATTTGCAATTCCTAAGTTCTATTTTCACATCTAGCTTCCAAAATTTAATTAAAATTTCTCCATCACTTTTCAGTAAACAAATTATGCTTTTAATAGCAAAGAGTTTTTTGAGGCAATATTGCCAGTTGGTTAGAGCATTGGCCCTTAAGCTAGGAAGGTTTAATTTCACCTATGAATTCCACCTCTGATACTTATTAGCTATGAGACTTTTTTTAATCACTATAATAACTCTATTTCTTTTTCTTATTTTAGTTTTTTATTTATAAAACATATGCATAGGTAATTTTTTCACTTTTTCTTATTTTTAACCTTTTTTGGGGGGTTGTTTTTAATAATATTTTGATTTTTTCCGATTACATGTAAAACAATTTTTAACCTTTATTTAAAAAACTTTTACATTCCAAACTTCTTCTATCTCTGTATCTTTTCCTCCCTCTTCAAGCTGGTAAGCAATTTGATATAAATTACACATGCACAATCATGCAAAAATTATTTCCAAATTAGTCATACTGTAAAAGAAAACATAGACAAAAAAAAGCCGTGAAAAAATGAAATGAAAAACAATATGTTTTGATCTATATTTAGACTTCATCATTCTTTCTTTGGAGATGGAAAGCAATTTCCTGTATGAGTTCCTTTGTCATTGTCTTGGTTCATTGTATTGTTGAGAATAGCTAAATCATTCACTAGTGTTAGACTTAACAAATCAGTTTCCTCATTTATGAGTATATGTATATATGTGTAGCTATGTAAAAATCACAATATTATTTGAATAGCTTCAAAAGTAGCCCTTTTTGTTCATTTATACATTCTACAAAATCATTTTTTCATATTTAGAAGCAATTTTAATGGAAAATTTAAAATGCAGTACTAATGTGATATTGCTTCTGCACAACATCTAAATAAATCCCTGCCATAAAATGAGTTCTGATGAATTAAAACAGGTCAAATCTTAATTTCTGTATATTCAAATCTTATTTCATCAAAACAGAACTAAGAAGCAATTCTCATTCTTCCATCTTCTTACTTGTAATTCTAAACATTTGGAATTTCATTCATTAGTTCAGTCAACAAATCTAATGGTCCTTTCCCAGTCTTCATTCTTTATGATATATTTGCAATATCTGGCATTGTTGAACAAGTCCCTCTTTAGGACATTATCAATTCCTTTGTTGATACTATATTCTTTTGGTTCTCTGACATCTTTAAATAACACTTCTCTGTCTTTTTTGTTTTGGTTCCTCATCATTTTCTTTCTCTCTTACTATATAGGTGTTCATCAAATGTCTCCTTTTTGATTCCTTTCTTTTCTCTTTCTATACCATATCCTTTGGCAGTTTTATTCATTCTCTGCAATTACTTGGCAGGTAATGATCAAATTTTTACACCTAGTCTTGATTTCTCTTCTGAGTACTAGATTTGTATCACCAACTGCTTGAAAAATAATTCTACCTGAACTGGTATATTTCAAATCACCATATTTTCTTTCTCTCTAAAGTTGTTCTTCCTTCTGACTTGGCTCTATTTATGGCATCACTGTCACCTGATCTCTCACATTCATAACCTTAGGGGTAACTTTAATTTTTCCCTCTTCATCACTGTTCACATCCAGTTATCAAATCGTATGATTTTCATCTCTGTAATATCTTTTGCAACCATCTCCTCCTCTCTATTTTCACTACTACTAGCCTAGTACCACTTTTCAAACCGGTGGCAGAATAATCTTCTCCTCACAGAATACCCTCTTTGCCATTCTTCTTTTACTTTCTATTCCCTCTTCATTCATGTACTCTAAGGTCCAGAGTTCCAGGCCTCTTTGCTGTAGCTCACACAAGATACTCCATCTCTCAAAGTTCCAGACTGGTCCCTGTCTGGATCACTCTTTCTCCCATCTTTACCTCCTGCTTTCCTCGGCTTTATTCATTTTGCAACTAAAATCCTACCTTTCGTTTCCTGTTGCCTCCTTAATTCTAATGTTTTCTCTCTGTTGACTATTTCCAATTTTTACTGCATATACCTTCTTTTTTCTTTTTTTTTAAATTAAAGTTTTTTATTTTTCAAAACATATGCATGGATAATTCTTCGACATTAACCCTTGCAAAACCTTGTGTTCCAATTCCCCCCTTTCCCCACCCTATCTCCTAGATGGCTAGTCCAATAACTATTAAACATGGTAGAATATATGTTAAATCCAATATGTGCATATATTTATATAATTATCTTGCTGCACAAGAAAAATCATATCAAGCCAGAAAAAATGAGAAAGAAAATAAAATGCAAACAACAACAAAAAGTGTAAAAATACTGTGTTGTGATCCCCCTTCAGTTCCTACAGTTCTCTCTGAATGCAGATGGCTCTCTTCATCACAAGACTATTGGAACTAGCCTGAATCATCTAATTGTTGAAAAAAAAAAAAAAGCCACATACATCAGAATTGATCATTACATAATCCATTACATAATCTTGTTGCTGTGTATAATGATCTCCCAGTTTTGCTCATTTCACTCAGTATCAGTTCATGTAAGTCTCTCCAGGCTTCTCTGAAATCATCTTGTTGGTCATTTTTTACAGAACAATAATATTCCATAACATTCATATACCATAACTTATTCAGCCATTCTCCAACTGATGGAAGGCCATCATTATCATTTGGCTTTCCAGTTTTTTGCCTCTACAAAAAGGGCTGCCACAAACATTTTTGCACATGTAGGTCCTTTTCCCTCCTTTAAAATCTCTTTGGGATATAAGCCCAGTAAAAATACTGCTGGATCGGGTATGCACAGTTTGATAACCCTTTGGGCATAGTTCCATATTGCTCTCCAGAATGGTTGTATCAGTTCACAATTTCACCAACAATGTATTAGTGTCCCAGTTTTCCCACATCCTCTCTAACATTCATCATTATCTTTTCCTGATATCCTAGCCAATTGGACAGGTGTGCAGTGGTATTTCAGAGCTGTCTTAATTTGCATTTCTCTGACCAATAATGATTTTTAGAGCACCTTTTCATATGACTAGAAATAGTTTCAATTTCTTCATCTGAAAATTGTCTGTTCATATCCTTTGACCATTTATCAATTGGAGAATGGCTTGATTTCTTATAGAGTCAATTCTCCACATATTTTGGAAATGAGACCTTTAATCCTTGAATATAAAAAGATTTCCCCAGTTTATTGCTTCCCTTCTAATCTTGTCTGCATTAGTTTTGTTTGTGCAAAAACTTTTTAACTTAATATGATAAAAATTATCCATTTTGTGATCAATAATGATCTCTAGTTCTTCTTTGGTCACAAATTCCTTCCTCCTCCATAGGTCTGAGAGGTAAACTATACTATGTTCTTCTAATTTATTTATAATATTATTCTTTATGTCTAGATCATGAATCCATTTCAACCTTATTTTGGTATACTGTTAGGTGTGAGTCATTGCCTAGTTTCTGCCATACTAGTTTCCAATTTTCCCAGCAGTTATTGTCAAATAGTGAGTTCTTCTCCCAAAAGCTGGGGTTTTGGGGTTTGTCAACACTAGATTGTTATAGTTATTAACTATTTTGTCCGGTGAACCTAACTTATTCCACTGATCAACTATTCTGTGTCTTAGCAAGTACCGAATGGTTTTGATGACCACTGCTTTATAATATGGTTTTAGTTGGGGTACAGCTAAACTACCTCCATTTGCATTTTTTTCATTAATTCCCTTAAAATTCTTGACCTTTTGTTCTTTTAGATAAATTTTGTTATTTTTTCTAGATCTTTAAAATAATTTCTTGGGAGTTTGATTGGTATAGCACTAAATAAGTAGATCAATTTATGTAGTATTGTCATTTTTATTGTATTCATTCGGCCTATCCAAAAGCACGTCATATTTTTCCAATTGTTTAGATCTGACTTTGTATAGAAAGTGTTTTGTAGTTGTTATCATATAGTTCCTGATTTTGCCTTGGCAGGTAGACTCCCAAATATTTTATATTAACAACAGTTATTTTAAATGGAATTTCTCTTTGTATCTCTTGCTGCTGGACTTTGTTGGTGACATATAAAAATGCTGATGATTTATGTGGATTTATTTTGTATTCTGCAACTTTGCTAAAGTTGTGGATTGCTTCTAGTAGTGTTTTAGTTGATTCTCTAAGATTCTCTATGTATACCATCATATCATCTGCAAAGAGTGATAATGTGGTTTCCTCATTACCTACTCTAATTCATTTAATCTCTTTTTCTTCTCTTATTGCCAAAGCTAATGTTTCTAATACAATATTGAATAGTAATGGTGATAGTAGGCAATGTTCTTTCACCCCTGCTCTTATTGGGAATGGTTCTAGTTTTTCCCAATTACATATGATGCTTGCTGACAGTTTTAAAAGATGCTACTGATCATTTTAAGGAAAAGTCCTAAACTCCTGCATATAACTTATTAAAGAAAATCATTTGCTTATTTTCTCCACCATCAGATTATGATGCCTATATTATGAGCTCCTTGAGAGAAAGAATTTTCTTTTACCTTTTGTTGTATATGGAGCATAACCAAATATGGTTATATGTGTATGCTTTTCACACAGTAAGTGTCATTAAGTTTATTGACTAATTCACTGATATAGAAAGTCATATCATTTCTCTGGTCAAAAATCTTCAGTATCTTCTTATGGCAAAGGAATACAAAAAAAACTTCCCTAATTTCCCAGATTGATAGCAACTCTCTCTAAAACTTAAATATTGCTTTTCTTTAAAAACAAAAACTTAAATGAATATAACTTATCACAATAAGTAGTATAAGAGTAGAGAAGTAAAGGAGAGACCCTAGACTAATTTGTTCCGGAGGAATTGGGGATGAGTTTTTTTTCAGAATTTTTTAGGCTGCAGAGAGTTACTATTTGCTTAGAACAGAGAGGGAATGTTTAAGGTGAGGTTTAAACTGTTTTCCTATCAGAGTTTTACAATCCCTTTTGTATTGAGAAAGTAGAGTTCTGGAAGTTTTACTTTGGTGGGGGGAAGTATACAAGATCTAAGCATTACAATATAATAGGTTTCTCACAAGTTAGGTGACATTTGAACTGAGAGATCCAAGAGGCAGTAGAATGAAGTTCAATGGAAGAAAGTTCAAAATTACCTCAAGAAAGAGTTCCAAAGAGAAGCAATTAAGTGAAGAATGCTAGAAAGATTTCACAAGGTAGACTTGAACTTTGTCTCTATACTTTCTGGTGCAACTTGACTGAGATGGCGTCCTTCTTAGCCATTGGCTGAGAATGCTGACTGAGGATAGCTGCGATTAATCTTCAGTCTATTTTGTTTATATATTATAAGTAGGTGAGCTCCTTGAAGACAAAGCCAGACACTTGGCAAAATGCTTATAGAAATAATTTAATAAATGTTTGCTGACTCACCATAGCCTTCCCTGAAGAAGAAGACTTATTAATTACAACTACAAATGAATGATGGAGGTGACCCAAAGAACTGTCACTATAAAATCTCCAGGCTATGTTATACAGGTGATTCTGAAAATAGCAGGAGCTGACAATCATAGAGAATGAAGAGCAATGCCTGGTGGGAAGCAAAAGCAGAGAAAAATGTTTGGCAGGAAGTAGATCAAGCAGAAAGCAGCTTTGCAACATGCATGTGACCTGGTTACATGTATTCCTCCTTGTATGTATACCCTCTTCACATAGAGTCCTATTCACATATATTTCCTAGGTGTATTATTCCCTACACTCTATCTTCATAAAGGATCCTATTTCCTTTAAGTTTATTTGTGGGAAAATAACTAAAGGACTTATTTTGGAGGGGGAAATGAGGGTACAGGGATTGTTTGTTGTATTTATCTTGCTAAGTAATGAAAATGCTTTTGTTATGAACTAAATCTGTGTCAATCTGGCTAAGTAAAATGTACAACGAAGGTTTTTGAGCTATGATTTGAAGAGGATCCTTACCTACAAAAGTATCTAGAAACTAGATTAGCTAAATGGAAAGCTCAGAGTGAGAAATTGACTACAATTATCTTCACTGGCTTTATTTTCCTGCAGTCTGTGAACTCCATATATCTTCCCTGATAGTGCCTAGCATTGTATTCTGCATATTAAGAGATGCCTAATAGATGTACAATACTCAGTTGTAGTTATTCATTCAAATATTTATAAGTATCTACTATGTACAATGAATTATGCTAGGTACTAGAGAGATAGGCAGCCCTATCCCTTATCTTCAAAGAGCTTACACAACCTAATATCAACATTTATTGTTGATTTCAGAATTTTAGGGAAAATATAAGCAATATGCAGTGATATTATCTTTAAATTATATGGTTTGTTGTTTAGTTGTTTTATAAGCAATACGCAGTGATAATGATGCGGGAAAGATTCCAGTCTTTGATTCCCAACCCCCCCCCCCCCCCAGTTAATGTAAATTACCCTTTGACTCACAAATCCTGGTCCCTTTGAATTCCAATAGAAGATCCGGACCTGTCCCAGCCCCACCGGGATCTGAGCCAACTTTGGGGCTACACCCCAAAGCCCCTCAAGCTTAATCTCCGACTTAAAAGGGCCACGCTGGGAACCACTCTTTGCAGAGATTCCAAACATGGTTGCCATGTGAGGACCCTCTGTCCACTGGACCCTCTGTCCAGTGCCCTCCTTATCTCTACCTTCACCTATCTCCTACTTCTAAACTCAGTAATAAACCTCTTTTATCAATCTAGCTCTCTGGGCCAATAAGTGCTTTTATTGGGAATTCGTGCTGCTACTAGACCTCAAATAATGCCATATCCTTGCGCCGAATCCAAGGGGGTTGCAGGGGAGCTCTGTTTGACTTCTTGTACCCCAAACTTGCCACTAGATCTTAACTAAACCCTAATTTCATTTAGGTACCCCAAATCTAGACATTTGATCTACACCTCAACAATACTGTCTTTAAATTAGATGGTTTGTTGTTGTTTAAGTCATGTCTGCTTCTTTGTGATCCCATTTGGGGTTTTCTTGGCAAAGATATTAGAGTGATTTGCACTTCCTTCTCTCAGCTCATTTTACAGATGAAGAAATGGAGGTAAATAGTATTAAGTAACTTACCTGGAGTCATACAGCTAGTTAAGTGTATGAGGTCAGATTTGAACTTGGGAAGTTGGATCTCCAGGACATGTGCACCTAGGTGCCCTTTAAATGAGGTATAGAAGCCATGCATTATTTTTGATAGTAGGGACTGGGGGAAATTATTACATATGGTTGACATATTTTCACTTCTTTACTCTATATTGACCTTAAAGGTGTGTCTCACTTTAAGAATAAGTAACAGATAATAATACAGATTTATGCAAAAGATAAGTAAGATGTGGTTATAATCTGTATAAAAACATTCTTTACATTGCCAAAAAATACACACTGGGACTTTTTAACTCTTAAACTCCCTCTCTGTTTCTAATAAGAATCAATTTACAGCTGATGCAGGAAAGATTCCAATCTTTGATTCCCAACCCCCCTAGCTAATGTAAATTACCCTTTGACTCACAAATCCTGGTCCCTTTGAATTCCAATAGAAGATCCGGACCTGTCCCAGCCCCACCCGGATCTGAGCCAACTTTGAGGCTACACCCCAAAGCCCCTCGAGCTAAGTCTCTGACTTAAAAGGGCCACACTGGGAATCCCTCTTTGCAGAGATTCCAAACATGGTCGCCATGTGAGGACCCTCTGTCCACTGGACCCTCTGTCCCTCCTTATCTCTACTTTCACCTATATCCTACTTCTAAACTCAGTAATAAACCTCTTTTATCAATCTAGCTCTCTGGGCCAATAAGTGCTTTTATTGGGAATTCGTGCTGCTACTAGACCTCAAATAACGCCATATCCTTGCGCCGAATCCAAGGGGGTTGCAGGGGAACTCTGTTAGACTCCCTGTACCCCAAACCCGCCACTAGACCTAACTAAACCCTGATTTCATTTAGGTACCCCAAATGTAGACCTCAACATGTGGTCTATACCTCAACATTTGGTTCCTGACCTCAACACAGCCAATTTCTTCCAAGAATATATCTCTATTGTGTAAACAGAAGTTCTGTATAGAAATAATTAATTTTTCATCCAATTTATGTTTCATTTTATAATTCAAGTACACGAACAAATATTATTATGCTGAAGAGAGCCTAAAAGAAATAGATTCTTTCCTACTTTGAGAGGCAGTGAATATAAAAGAATCTCAGTCAGGAGGACCTCCCCATCTCAGTGCTCTAGGATTACATTCCCTGAAACTCTTAAATTACAGAGAAGGTACAACTTGATCTATATTGGGGGAGACATAGAATTCCTATTCTAATGAAATTGCACATCCAGTTCCTCTTCCTTAGTATTGTGATCAAAGATTCAAATCTCTCAAACAACTTCCTAGGCAGGCTGGTAGATCTTATTCTGTCAGCCTGTTTTTCTCAAGATCGTATTAAATCTTGAAACTGTGCACCCCAAGCCCAGTTCCTCCTGCCTCCTCCCTCTCACACCTCTCTCCAGCTTGAGGTTTCTTTCTTAGAGGATTTCTCCAGTTCGAGATTCAGCCAGAGACACTTCAACTCTCACCCCAACCCTCCCTTCCAGAATCCTGTGCTATACAACGTCTGCCCCCAGGGACTCGGTGGAGGCAGAAGCGCAGCACTCATGCAGCCTGGACCGAAACTAAAATATCGGAGATATTTGGTGTGAGCAGGCTGACCTTTGGTCAGCTCGCCAAGTCTGTCTGCCACGGACAACTGCAGTCCCCAAGCAAATCAGCGTCCTAAACAGACAGCTACCCTCGATCTTATTTGGGAAGAAAAAAGTTTGAGCAGCAAAGCCTTGAGCGCACAGCAGGAAACCATCAGGACCTTTTTGGTGTGGGACTATTTGGTGTTCACGGGGATGCTTATCCTTTTCACAGCTATAGGTATTTTTTGCGCCTTCTGCAAGGATGTCCAGAAGACCCAGAAAGATTTTCTGATGGGCGGCCTGAAGATGATCGCAGTGCCCGTGGAACTGTACCTCACTTCCAGTTTGGGGCCCGCCATCCCAATCCTGGGTATACCCTCTGAGATCTATCGCTTCGGGGTCATATTCACCATGTATGGATTCTCTTACATCATTGTAGTTATCGTCACCTCGGAAGTCTTTCTCCCAGTCTTTTACAAGCTGGGAATTACCAGCACCTAGCTTCGTTTTAACAGACACATTCGCCTTTGTGGAACGATTCTGTTCATCCTCCAAACGATGTTGTGCATTGGAGTTGTCATTTATGCTCCAGCTCTTGCAATGAATCAAGTCATGGATCTCAACTTGTGGGGCACAATCATTACCACGGGAGTGGTATGCACCTTCCATAGCTCAAAGGGTGGATTCAATGCTGTTGTCTGGATCCATGTTTTCCAAGTTGGAATCAAGATGGCTGGATTTTTTTCTATGATCATATAGGGTACTGTGGTTCAAGGTGGAATCAAAAATATCCTAATTGATTCCTATCATGGAGGAAGATTAAACTTCTGGGACTTCAATCCCAATCCTCTTCAAAAATATACATTCTGGACAATCATCATTGGGGGTTCTATCACCTGGCTCTATGGTATCAATCCAGTTCAAGTCCAGAGATACAATACTTGCAAAAATCGTTTCCATGCAAAAATGCCCCTTTGTGTAAATCTTATAGGATGCTGGGCAATTCTTGGTTGTACAACAATGTGTGGTCTTGTCCTTTATTCAAGATACCATGACTGTGATCCTTGGACATCAAAGAAAGTATCAGCACCAGACCAACTCATGCCCTATTTAGCACTGGACATTCTGCAAAATTTTCCAGGACTCCCCGGACTCTTTGTGACATGTATATAGAGTGCTATTTTGAGCACTATCTGCCAGCATCAATGCTTTAGCTGCAGTAACAATCTCAGACCTCATCAAACCTCACTTCTCATGACTCTCTGAAAAGACTCTGTTTTGGCTTTGTAAAGTGACAAGGGTGCTATATGGAATCCTATGCATTGGAATGGCAGCTGTAGCATCACTTATGGGAGCTTTGTTACGGGTACTGATCAGTATCTTTGGTGTGATTTGGGCATTTTGTTCTCCTTTGCCAATTCATTGGGGGCATTTATAGGACTTAATGCTGGATTTGTCATTTCTTTCTGGGTTGCAATTGGAGCTCAACTCTATTCCCCCCTTCCCCCTTCTGGAGAACAATTTATCTTTGAGCCTCATTACTGATGGCTGTAACATAACCAATTTCTACCACCAAAAGAATTGGACCACAAGTTCAGGAATACAAGTTTCTCCAAATGCATTTGAAATTCATAGTGCTGAAAGAACTCTCCTAATAGATAAATGGTATTCCTTATCTTTCCTGTACTTCAGCACCACTGGAATGTTGGTCACTATATTTTTAGGAATAATTGCCAGCCTAACAGGAGGAAGGAAACAGATCATAAATGACAAATTTCTACTAACTAAAGAAGACTTTTTATTCAACTTTGATTTTTTCAGGAAGAAATGGGTTTTAAATCAGCAACTTTATGTAGTAGGAGACAGTGAAACTAAAAAGCCTGACTTCAACCAACCAACTAATGAATCAACACAGAATTTTAAAGGATCAACTACAATTAGTTCCTTATTAGTGTGAATAATGAATCTATGAAGTGGTCACATTATTTGAATCTTCATTACAGATTTCCAATGGGCTAGCATAATAATATTTTATATATAACTACAACTTTGAATAGTGCAAATTCAAATACACTTACCCCTTTCACATCTTTTTCCTATCATGCTTTTGATATATCATGAGTTGGCTTAAGAAATTAAGTGGGAATTTGCTAAACACATTTGTTAAATTTTATTTTTGTTAAATTGTTAATGTATATTTCCAAAATGACACTAATTATTATGACCTAAACCAGATGTAAAAATATAAAATTCCATTATCCCACTAATTTAAAAAAATCAGAAAGATAGCTTTTTGTCCAAAAATAATAACAACTCATATTTTTATGGTACTTCAAAGCTTACAAAGAAAGCACTTTTCTCACAACAGTTTTGTGGAAACTACAGATGACATAAGAAGGCCTTCAGGTGATGCAGAAAAAGTTTAGAAACTCAGAAATGCATAAAATGTGTGTATAGAATTGTATAATATCAATACATTTTGTCTCTTAATACTGTAATAATTCAGACTTCTGAACCAGGGAGGAAAAATATACTATATAGACTTTTCAGATCTGGGGGTAGAGGATGTTATGCCCCTAATCCCTGTGATATGATGCATAGGAATTATTATTCACATTCATTTAGACTTAGATGCCAGACAGCTTCATCACAATTTATTCAGTTTGTGAGAATGTGTGAAGTACTAATATATCAAGACAAAAGTAAATCAATTCTGCTCTCAAAAAAACTAGTCTTCAAAACAAACTTTGCAGATGATATTGGAAAAGATCATGAGATATGCTTTTGAGAAGGGTGTTATCCCAGCTAGACAAGCATTTATTAATTTCCTACTATGTGCCAGGCACTTGTACAATGCTTTTTAAAAACAAAAGGAAAACAATTCTTGTCTTCAAGGATGTTACATTATTTTGGAATGTAGACTGTTCCCACCTGTGGATTTTCAGAATTTAACTGGACTATGCAATGTGTTTATTCTTCATTTTTTAGATAGTTATGGAAGTGATATTTTTAAAAAGTAGCACAGGATGAAGTGGGAAATGATTTTGTAATCAGAAGACTTGAGTTTGAATACTTGACAATTCCTGTCTGTGTTAAAATTACTTAACTGTTCTGAATCTTCAATTTCTTCATCTGTAAAATGAAAATGCTATAAACCCTATCTCATTAGAATGTTGTGAGAAGAGTGCTTTCTTTGTAAATCCTGAAGTACCATAGAAATATGAGCTGTTATTAATATTTTTGAATAAAAATAAAACCATCTGATGACTTTTAAATTAGTGGGATAATGACATTTTATATTTTTTATATATAGTTTATTTCATAATACTTAATATCATTTTGGAAATAGAAAGTATCAATTTAACAAACAAATAAAAATTAACAAATGTATTTAACAAATTAATTGCTTCTGGGACCATGTAGGTTAAGACACTGAATCTTCTAAGAGACCTATCTGCCCTTAAGACATTCATGCTTTTGAACTGAGTTCAGTCCAGGGAGAGCCTAGCCTCTAATAAGAAAGGTTACACTTCCCTTTCTAATTCTCTTTGGCTAATTTTATTTCTATACTCATGGGAAAAATGACTTTAGGTTTAAGTTTAGATTTTGACTTAAGTCTATGTATCTCCAAAGGGGAGAGTAGAAAGATAACCAAGGTACTTAGATAAATAGCATACATGTTAAGTAAATAAATATAGTTACAAAACAAACTTATTGAGCCTTAAGAGAGGATTCAAAGTGA
The DNA here is from genome assembly GCF_902635505.1 of Sarcophilus harrisii. Lineage (NCBI taxonomy): Eukaryota > Metazoa > Chordata > Mammalia > Dasyuromorphia > Dasyuridae > Sarcophilus > Sarcophilus harrisii. Next base: position 490,955,307 of record NC_045426.1, on the reverse strand, counting down.
GGAAAAGAAAAGAACTAGAACCCAAGGGTGTACTTTAAATATCTTCTGAAAGGTAATAGGTTTGCTCCATAAGATGATATGATGAAAAAGATGGTTTTGGAGCATTCTGGGTAGCATGAACTAATGCCAAATAAAGTAAGCCAAAATGAGAGAGCAATTTACACAAACACAAGAATGTTGATTTTTTTCAATTTTATATTATTTTCAATTCCAAATTATCTTCCTTTTTTGTCCTCTCCCATTCAAAGAAAAAAAAATAACCACATATGTATGTATTTAATTGTGTAAAACAAGCTTTCACATTGGCCATAAAAGATAATAACATTGTAAAGAAAAATAACTTTGAAAGACTTGACTCTGATCTAAACAAAGACTAACTATGTCCCTATAAGACCTATGATAAGGCATATTACCAATTCTTGAAAGATGTGATGAACATGAAATACAGAGATGTACATTTATGGAGATGGCCACTGTGTAAATTCATTTTGCTACACTATGTTTATATGTTATTAGGATTGTGGAGGGAGGGAGGGGTCAGAAGGGATAGTAATTGCCGCAAAAAAAAAAAAAAAAAAAAAAAAAAGAGGATTGTTATAATGCTTTTTAAAGTTTCACAGGACGGAACAGAAGGTACCATAGACAAGAAGAACAGCTTTGAAAGTAACATGTAGAAATTGTTACATATTTTTTGGGAAAAGAAAATTTTGTGAGATGTAGATTCCCAGTTTTACATAGAATCTCTTTTTTGTGTATAATGCTTTTCTTTTGTTAAGTTCAGAATACAATAACAAAATTTAAATAAAAAAGAATATGTTAAATCTTTAGTTAAGTGTTAGCCCAGTCCAAATATTCAAGTCTAATAGTTCTCTGGAAAAGTAGCAGAGATATAGGGTTCTTCCTGCCCTTTATTAGGACAATACATAATAAATTCCTAGATCCATTCCTGTTCTGCATTTACTACTTCTGTCACCCTAAGAATGGCATCTAAACTTCTGGCTGCCTCAGTTTCTCTACCTGTAAAAAACCTCCTAAATGTTGTTGTCAGAATAAAATGAGATATTTGTAAAGTATATTTTCAAAACATTTTGTCATTGTTCCAACTCTGTGACCTTTTTGGGGTTTCCCTGGCAGATATACTGGTTTGACAATGTGGAGTTGAGGCAAATAGGGTTAAAGTGACTTGCCCAGCTAGTAAGTGGCTGAGGACCCATTTGAACTCTGGTCATATTGACTCTAGGGCCATCATTCTATCCACTGGGCCAGATAGTTGCCCCCTTTGCAACCCCCTAAAGCATTACATAAATGCTAGCAATTGTGAAAAGAATTTTAATCTCCCCACTCAATTTAATCAGTATTTAATTCATTGTGATTCAATGGATATCAGTAATCAGTGAGTTAATTAAGTTTGATTTAGATGTATTAATGCTGTGAGAATCACAGTCATAATTAATTAATTATGTATTGATTATCATGTTACTTCTAATTGATTTATAGGATAGATTTATACTTTGTTAGGTCTGATATTAACTTGTATTAAGAGTTTGCTATATTAGCACTACCCCTTCCCCCACTCCTAAGAGTAGTTTGAGAGAATTAGGATTGTAAAACCATAGTTTCCTTTCCTTGTTCGTGGTCATAAATGTTCTTAAAATCTTACAGCCTGTGGAACACCTCCAGAATATTGATGACACTATAAAGCTCCTAAATATTGCTGACAATGGGCTGATGAAGGTCTAGTGATTAATGGACATTTCTCTTAGTCAATCAAAAGAGTTTCTGGATTCTGAAAATGATCAATCATAAATTTTAATTTCTTATTCTACTTTTAAAGACCTCTCAAGGTCTATAGATCCTCTCAATGATGATCAGAGGATTCATTGGCTATAACAATAGGATTTAAAATGTCAGACTTCTCTTTTGTCATCAGCTACTCTGTTTGTTTTTGACTCCATTTTATCATATCAAAACCTAGTACTGTATTTGGTATCTTCTCCTCTCTCCTTTTCAGTTTCTTTTTGTATATTGTCTTTCTCGGATAGATTATAAGCTCCTATTCTTTTTTTATTTCCTTCTCCAGTATTTAGCACATAGTAATCTCTCAATAATGTTTCGGTTACACTTACTGCACATGAAACATGAGGCAAGTCACTTAGCTGCATTGGACCTCAGTTTCCTCATCCATAAAATCAAAGGTTTGCACTAAGGTATTTTCCTAAGATTTTGTGAAATTATAATTGAATCATTGATCTAGATTGGTAGTGGCAGTTTCTCTAAAGAAATGAAATCAGAGTTTCTGACAAAAACACATATGCACAAGCCTAACCAAAATCCCAAGCCCTTAAAGACATGAAAAACATCGTATGGGACTAATTTAATTCTTAGATGACTAATTTAATTCTTAGATGACTTGAAAATATAAGTGAAAACAGGCTACCAGTAATCTGCGAAGGTAGCAACAGGAATATGGAAAGAGGCCTTAGTTCAGATCTCATTGCCTGGGTGAACATGGACAAATAATTTAATTTCTTTAGACTTTAGCATCTTTATCAGTAAAATGAAGGGATTGGATTAAGACTCTGCTTTCAAATTAATAAATCAAAAAGTAGAAGAAAGGGAAATACATGGAATGTAGTATTGACACAGAATATGGTCAAGGTCAAAACCTTGGTTCATTTTGAATCATTGACCCACTTTGTTAGATAGCCCAAGTCCCAACTTGTCTTCTTCATTGAGTGAACAGTTTTTTCAAAAAAAAAAAAAAAAAAAAAAGCACTAAATTCAAGAAAAGAAGTGGATCTAGGAAAGGGGAGTGTGTGTGTGTGTGTGTGTGTGTGTGTGTGTGTGAGAGAGAGAGAGAGAGAGAGAGAGAGAGAGAGAGAGAGAGAGAGAGAGTGAGAGAGAAGAGAGAGAGAGAGAAAGAGAGAGAGAGAAAGAGAAAAGAGAGAGAAAGAGAGAAGAGAGAGAGAGAGAGAGAGAGAGAGAGAGAGAGAGAGGAGAGAGAGAGAGAGATAGAGAAAGAGAGAGAGAGAGAGAGAGAAAGAAAGAGACAGAGAGAGAAAGAAAGAGAGAGAGAAAGAGAGAAAGAAAGAGAGAGAGAGAGAGAGAGAGAGAAAGAGAGAAAGAAAGAGAGAGAGAGAGAGAGAGAGAGAGAAAAGCCTTGTAAGTGGATGACTTTGTTCTTCCTTTCTGCTTTCCTACTATTTTTTCCCAGAGCATTAAGGGAAACTTCTAGTGTTGGAGTCGTCAATTCTACATTTTTAAGACGTCCTAAAATGCATAAGAAAAAAAAAAGGGGAGAGGGCAGGCAGGATCTCCACGCTTTTAAGAACCAGTGCGAGCAAGAAGAACCCTTTCGGATCGTGACACTTTGGGGGGTTCTTTCAGGAAGCAAACGCCCCCGGTACTTGTCAGAACTAAGCACCCGCAAGAAACCTAAGGCAACTGGCCCTCGAAGGTCTTTGCGCAGATTCCCACGTGTCCGAGCCCCTTGACCCGCCCCTTTCTTCCCTCCTCCCTACGGATTGGCTGCGGTAGCGAGAGGAGGGCGGAGCCTAGCTGTCAGAATGAAGAAAGAAGCTTGGGGGGGAGGGGTGTGTGTAACCTGACAGCACTAGGGGGAAAGAGCTTGCGCCTATGAGACACTCAGGGTCTAGGAACGAGACACAAGCACTAAGAGTAGAGGGGAGGAACAGGTGGATGTTGTCCCTGTACCCCATCCTTTCTCGAGGTTATTGGCTTACAAACCAAGGTTCTTTATGCGACTCTATCTTCATATTCGTTCCCTTCTCTCACCTTGCCTCCTTTCCTCCAGTAGGCTCTTTTTCAGTCTCACTCCTCAGACACTCACCCGCGTTTTCTCTGGATGGTTCAGTCCAGGATGGCGAGGGGCGGGGGAGCCGGCGTGCTCTGCCCCGGCCGGTGCTGTTCAGGAGCTGCCAAGCTTGCACGAGGCTGGAGGAAACCTAGAGCTGGCGCGGGAGGGAGCGGGGGCCCTCTGCCGGAGCTGCCTGCCGGGTGCAGCCCGCAGCCCGGCAGTGGCTCGGAGCGGGCGGCGGCGAGGCTGTGGGGTAGGGAGCTGAGCCTCCCGGGCCGCTGCAGCTCCCCTTAGCGCGGGGACAAGGACCCAGGGGCCGGTCGCGCGCGGGAGCCCCGAGCCGGGCAGCTCGCTCACGCCGCCTTTCCCAGCCCCACGGCCAGCCTTCCCCCGGGGCTGGCGGGCCAGGGGCGGTGCGGGCCCGGGAGAGGGGGAGCCAGCGGAGAGAGGGAGAGCCTGGAACGGGGGCTCCGGGAGGGGAGAGCGCTGCAGGAAGTGGGGGCGGCGGCACAGCCCCTCGGGGGGCCGGTGGAGAGGGGCCGAAGGCACCCCGGAAACGGACTTCGCTTCAGGGCCCCCAGGATCTCTGAGCGTGGGGAGAGGAGAGCGACCACTCGGCCCGGAGCGGCTGCTGAGTAATTGCCGCCGCCACGCGAGGCTTCAGCTTCCACGTCCTGCCGACGACCTGCAGGCGCAGCAGCAGCCCCGGCTGCCCCTCCCGGCTCTTCCCCTGCAGCCGCTGCCCTTTAGGCGCTTCTCCGGGCGGTGCGGCTGGTTCTCGGGGCTTCTCAGAGCCCCGCTCTTCCCCTCCCATCCCCCCCCACCCCCGTCGCTTCCTCCTCCTCTCTCCCCATGGCCGGGTCGGAGCAGCAGCCGTCTCGGCGGCGCGAGGAGGAGAGCGAGCAGGACTCGGCGGCCGCGGCGCCCCTGCACGATGCCGAGCTGGCCCTGGCCGGCATTAACATGCTGCTCAACAACGGCTTCCGAGAGTCGGACCAGCTCTTCAGACAATACAGGTGACCCCCGCCCCGCCCCCGTTCTCTGCGCTAGCTTTCCCATCCTTCTCCTCTACTGCCCATTCCCCTCCGCTCGGTCTGGGCGCTGCCCTTGCCGCCAGCCCCTCGTGCCGGGCTCTGTCCCGCGCCCAAACTGATGCCCGTCCCTTTGTCCGCCGCACCTGACCTGCATCCTCCTCTTCCAAAAAGAAGGCGCTTTATAATTAACCCCGGTTCTTTCCTCCCTTTTGAATTTATCTGACTCCTTCTCCCCTCTCTTCCCCCTTAGTTCTTCCTGCAGCTGCTTTCCCCCCCCATCCATCTCTCTCCTTCCCCAGGGAGGTGTGAGGGCGTGTGTGCCTCTGTGTGATTTTTACGTATTCTTTTCCCGCTCTCTCACCACGGGGCTCTCCTCCATCTCTTCCTCTTTAAAGATCATGTTTTGTTTGGACTAGATACTAGTTGAGGGAAGAACCCGAGTCGGAATCGCCTTGTGATCTTAGGCTGTTGATGGAGAACGTTTTCTTGTGTATGTTGTGAAAGGATTTGTAGATGGTTTGCGGATTCCCTGTGATAGTTAACTATTTAGCGGGTACTTCTAGCTTCTTCAGGCGCTTTACCTTTGTGGTCTGATATGTATCTAGTCTTTGAAAACTAAGATACATAATTGCCATATGGGACTAAAACCAAACTGAACTCTAGCTTTCTCTCTCTCCCCAGTCTTCTGAAAATTTACCCTAAAATATGATCTCCAGACGGGCATGGAAAGCATCAGAAAATGTGTTTCACCTAAGGACATATAAGAGGAGGAAGAATTTATATATATATATATATGATATGAGAAGAGGAAGAAATTTTATACATATACACACACACATACACATACATATATTAAGCGAAATACTGTTCTCCACCTTCAGGATTCATAGGGTTGCATCTGTGCAGATAGATTGGTAGATACTTCTGCAGTAGTGTTTTATGCATGGTAGGTGCTTAACAAGTCTTGGATTTTAATGAGTAAGGAAAAGAAGCAGATTTTTCATGATTTGTATTTTTATAGAGAGAATATAGCAAAAAGTTAGCCACATTGTAGAAATATGCTTGAAGATGGTGGGAGAACATCTATTTTATTATGAGCATCTTCTTTTTCTTTTTTCTGCCTAAGCAAGTAGCATGTTTTGAGGGATGACAAGATCTAGTAGTCTTTTACTCACATTTGCTTTTAATTATTTTTCCTGAAAAGTTTTAACTGTCATCCACTTTGCATATTAAAATTTGGTTTGGTTGAAGTGATAATATATAATAAACTTACTAAAAATATCTTCAAGAATAGCTAAAAATTACATCTGAATCCATTTAAAGAATGTCATTTCAGTATAATGTCTTTAAAGACGTTAGATCTCTCAAAGTGTTAGTAATTCTACAAGTTGAAACTGGTTCGTTTTCATTAGACAAGGAATAAGTCTTTTAGGCAAGTGAATTTTATAAGTAAATATGTCACATTTTAATTTTTTTTCTTTTTAAATAACACAAAGCTCACTTTCATTCAGGTTTAAGTTTATTGGACTATTTTCAAAGTCAGTGAAGGGTGACAGCTTTAAAGGATACATTTGTTCTTAACCTTTCTTGTTAAATAATTAATTGCCAATATACTATATTTTATAATGCCATACCATGACTTGTTGCATAACAGTGAGGGAATTCTTCACAAAGTTTAATTTTTACCCTTGCTAGGTTTGGAATAGTGGACCGTTAAGAGTACTTTGAGAGGCTCAGATATTTGTCAAAAACCCATATGTGCTAATTGTAGCAATTATCATCTCTCCCATGACATTCTGATAGCCTCTTTTCTCAACAGTTACATGTTTTATAATGTGCAAACTCTTCTGATCATCTTTAAATTATTGATATATCTTTCATGCAAATTACATTTCATTCAGAGAGTTATGTAAACAAATACTATTTTAGGAAAATGATGTGAAGTGAGGAAAACTCTTCTGAGGGAAATAATATACAGATAGGTGACTTTTGTTTGAAGTAAAAATTAAAACTAGTAACATAATCTAATACTTCTTGCTTCCTTGTCCTTTTTCTCTCCACTCATGCTTCCCTAAACAGTATTTTAAAGGTTTGAAAAAAGGTATAATAATTTATAAACAGAATCTTGAATCTTGAAACATAATCTTGAATCTTTGTAGTTAGAAATTTATTACTAGTTCTTCACTCCCTAATGCAGATGGTATTTTTAACAACCCAGATGTGCTGTCCTGACAAATCTGAGACCTTGACAACCTGATAAGCTTAAAGAAATACTGCTTATTGCTCTCTGGGAATGACACCCTTAGAGTGATAACTTTTTGCCTCCTATTTCGAATACAAATTCCTTTTATTATGACAAATGTATCAAGAAACATTTTGATGTCTCTCTTCTTTCTATAAATATGTGGCCCTGAGACCACTCATTTGCTGATTCCCCTGTTTTGGTAGGGTTCAGTCGCTAGGTAGTAATAAACACTCTTAAATTTTCATTATTTTGGCTGCCCTGTGTTTTCTCTGAATGGACACTTCATTGTCACCATTTATCACATATCCTATTGCTTCTTAGAAATCAGATTTGTGATATTGGAAGCCAGTGTTCTTCATAAATCACCAAACTACTTCTTTTTACTTGAAATCTGTTTTGAATATTGGGTTTTCCTTTTACCTGACCAATCTAACAATAGAAAACAAGTGTCTTTAAGGCTCTTTTAATTATTACAATTTGGGCCTTGAATTTAGAAAATTCCAGATTTGAGTTTATGTTGGCATCTTGCATTCTTGTGCTGCTGTCCATCTTTAGCTACCACTAGTTCTCTGGAAAGCAGCAGACTGTAGAATATATATAGTATTGGCCTTTGATTCAAGAAAACCTAGCATTTCAATCCTGAATATCTCATTCAGCTCTAAATCCTGTGATCTCTCTCTCTCTCTTTTTTTTTTTTTCTTACTAGCTGTATGTTCATGGGCCAGTCACTTCATTTTTCTGTTCTTCAGTTTCTTTTTTTTGTAAAACGTATAATGATAGCTATAGTAATTGCCTCGTAATTTTGTTTTAAAGAGTAAATAAGGTAATATACATGAAAGTCTTTGCAAACTTAAAAGTGAATGCTTCTTAAATGTCAGTTATTACCTTCTTTTACTGCTGGCAACTTATAGAACTAAAAGAAGAGGAAAAAACATGTTTACCTATGGGAAATAGTTATTTATAGAAATAGATTCTCATGGAATGATGAAAAGGAAGTGGTTTAAAATAGGTAGTTAATGTCACTTATACAGAGTTATTAGGATAAAAGATTTTTTTGAATCATACTGTGTATCTGTTTCTACAAACAGATTTATTTGGGAATTCCTGGTGAGAAAATTTCCTTTACCTTTTCCTCTACCTTACTTTCTGGTTTTAGAAAATTATCTAGGTTCACTGAGAGGTTAAAGTGACTTGTCTACTGTCATAAATGCCAGTATATGTCAGAAGTAGGATTTGAATCTAGATCTTTATCCACTATACCAGAATATATATATATTTAATTAAGTTTTACTTTTTGGAGGTATACTACATCCACCGGCTTAAACAATATTAGTCAACAATAGCATAATAGTCTATCTTCCCTAGAGAGAAAAGAGGCTATTTATCCATGTTTGAAGAGCTTTTTTGATTAGTAGTGACAGATTTTTTTTTGATTCATATGTCTTGTGTTTTTTGTTGTCTTAGAGCATAATATATGATCATCAAACAAAGCAAAGCTAACTGGGCCTACATACTCAAATCCTGGGATCTTGTGTTTGTTATTTACTTAGTGTTCTAACCATAGTATTCTTACCTGGCATAAGCATATTGTTGGCATATTTGGATGTTTTGAAAGTGCTTGAAAAGGATGTTCTTTTCAGTAGATAAATATTACCCTGGAAATCTTTTTTATTTATGCTTCTTATTTGCTAGTCATACATACTTTCATAGGTAGAATTTAGTTCTAGTCAACAAATATTTTTTGAGTTTCCAACTATGTGGAAAGACAAAGATAAAAAAATAATCTAGTTCCTGCCCATAATTATGGCGATGACAAAATTAGTGGTAGCCAAATTGATGACTTTTTTCTAAGGTATTTTCCTCTAATACCATTGAGATTTCTTTCTTTTGAAAAAAAACTACAGTTAACTTCTTTTTAAGTTTTAGGTTAGCATGTGAATTAGAAGATATTTTCCTGGTTGTTTTAAATTCTCTTTTTGGGTTCCATCTATAACTTTAAGATGAGTGTTGAGAATCTTCCTCAGTATGGTCTCCTAAATTTCTTATAGTATCACCCTTTATGTGTAAATCATGAACCCATTTCTACCTTATCTTGGCATACGATGTTAAATGTTGGTCAAGGCTTAGCTTAATCTACAAAAGACCTTGTCTAATTTTCTTTTTTATTTATTTATTTGGATATATATTTTGTATTTACTTCTATGTAAATGTTTTCCCCCAGTAGAATATAGTCTTCTCGAAAGCACAAATTTTCATTGTGACCTTTGCATAGATCATGGGAAATAAAGTTTTGTTGATTTGAACATCTTTGAGGACTAACCTGCTGTCCCATGAGGCAGTCTTTCAATTTTTAAAAATTAACTGTTAGGAAGTTTTCCCCTTATATTAAACCTAAATACTTTCCTTGAAACTTTTAGCTGTTGCATTTAATGTAGCCACCTGAGCCCAAGCAGAAGAGTACTGCTTGTCCTTCAGATATTTTGTAGGATTATAGAATTTAGTTAGTCAATAAGTCAGTCAGTAAATAAGCTTTTCTTAAACACCTAGTGCTAGGCACTGTAGTAATTAATGGGGATACAGAAAGAGTCCCTTGAGGAAGGAGCTCACAATCTAATGGGGGAGACACAGGATTTGATGGAGCTGATCAACTGGGGGAAGATTCTAAGTATTAAGGGAGGCTGGGAAAGGCTTCCTATAGAAAGTGGAATTCTAGCTGGGATTTGAAGGAAGCCGGGGGCCAGGAGGTAGAGATGAGGAGGGGAAGCCTTCCAGGCATAGGGGATAAGCAAAGAAAATATCTAGTGCTAAGAAATGGAGTGTCTTATTTGTTCAACAGCCAGGAGGTCATTATTACTGGATCAAAGAATACTCTGACAGGCAAGATGTGGGAGGCAGGAGCAAAGGGGAATAGTAAGTATAAGAAAATTGGAAAGGGTGTGTGTGTGTGTGTGTGTGTGTGTGTGTGTGTGTGTGTGTGTGTGTGTGTTTTGAAGGACTTTGAAGACTAATATATTTGAACCTGGAAGTGCTAATGAGCCAACAGATTTTATTGAGTAGGGGGATAATATGGTTAAACTTGAGCTTTAGGAGAAACACTTTGGCACCTGAATGGAAAGTGGATTGGAAGGAGGAGAGACTTGGCAGGCAGACCAACCAGCTATTGCAGCAGTCTAGTAAGACAAGATGAGAGGTTGGCAGCAGAGGAGAGAAGGAACATATTTGAGAGAGATTTCAAAGATGAAGTGGATATACTGTGGCCACAGATTGGATGTGGGGAGGGAGAGAGAGCAAGAATTGAGGATCATCACCTAGGTTTCCAGCCTGGGGGACTTGGGAGGTTGGTGGTACTGATAGAAACTGTGTCCCCCTGATCTTGGGTGGGGATAGACCTGGGTTAGAGAGATCCTAAAATCTCAACCCCTTCTGGCCTCTGGGAGGGGCCCTATTCCCTAGGGTTCCTAGGGAAACTCCCATAGCAATCTCCACCTACAATTCCATTAAAGATCTTGGCCTGGGGCATAATCACCACCTTTATTGAATTGAAAATTAGTCCCTCAAATTCATCTGGAGATTGCTCCCTAGCTTTGGGCCACAGAAACCCAATATGATCAAAGGCTGAACCACAAACCTTTTTGCTAATTCCTAATCAGGAAAGCCCACTGAGGAAGTTATTTCTCAGTGTAAACCCATCTTTGCTAAAAACAAACAAACAAACAAACAAAAAACAAAACCTACTTTTGCTAAAAATCCTAATATGATTTAGCCCACTGAGGACCTCAGATGAATTTGAGGGACTAATTTTTAATTCCTGAAACATTGAATACAAAGATAAAAATAAGGGTACCTGTTTTCAAGGAGACTATTCTGTCAGAAAGACAAGCTCTACACATTTAAATATTTGAAGAATAAATGCAAAATAAATATGTGGTAGTTAAATACAAATTGGTTAAGGAAAACATTGTGAAGGTCAGAAAGGTATAGTGTAGAAGGCTGTACTTAAAAACTTCAACCTCTGTGAAAAAGTAGTACATTTTAGGCATCAAAGATGCCATTACAAAGGCATGGAGCTGATAAATGGGAGTGGCATATGTGAAGAACAGAGAAGTGCAGTCGTTGTAGGCTTCAAGTGTAGAAAGGGGAACAATATAGAATGGGGTTGGAAAGATAAGTTGGGACCAATTTGCAAAACCCAAACATGAGTTTACATTTGATCCTAGAAGCAACAGGAAGTCACGAAAGTTTATTAAATAGGGAATTGATATAGATTTATTCTTTTAAAAAAAGTAATTGGAAAAAAATATTGGCTAATGTGTGGAGGAAGAATTGGAGTGGGGGAAATAAGGAGGGCAGTTAGGAAAACTCTGCAGTTATCTCAGTTATGTGAATAGAGAGAAAGATATCAGCATTTCAGTTTGTGATAGACATAGCAAAACCAAAATTCACTGAGATGGTGAATCTAGAAGTTGGGAAGAATGCCTATGACAGCAGAGGGGAAATCAGGAAGACTATTTAGAGCTTCTGAGTCTATCAGGAAAGCGAACTTATACATTAAGGTAGTTAAAGAGAGCACTGGCAGTTAAGGGGATCAGGAAAGGCATTATTGTATCGTGGTACTTGAAGGAAATCTTGAAGAGACATCTCAAATAAAATAAGTTTTAAAGAGGGCTTTGGTAAGCTGGAGAATTTCCAGAGGAAGGCAACTAGACTGGTGAATTCATGTCATATTAGGACTGGTTGAAATAACTGGCTAGAGAGGGAGGAATTAGGTTTATTCTTTGTGGCCTTAAAGGATAGAATCAGGAGAAAAGGGATGGAAGTTGCAAAGAGGCTGCTTTAGGTTTGATGTGAAGAAAAACTTCCTGACCATTAGTGCTGCTCATGAATAAAATGGATTGCTTCAGAAGTGGTAGGTTCCCTCTTCCTTGAAGGTCTTCAAGCAGTTACAGGGACACTTGATGAGCATTATGACGAGAATTCCTTTCTAGTACACACTGATCTAGATGGCTAGCAGAGATAACTTTCCCCTCAAATTTAGTTTGTTTCCTAATGGATGAGAAGAAACCAAATTTAAAACTTAATCTAGGCTTACTTTTAGCCTAGTGAATCACTATCCTGGCTTTGGATTTGTTTTATTTTCTTTGAATTGTGAATCTCAAAAGTTTTTCCTGTGTATTGTGAGCTAATGTGTAATGTAAGAAGCTTGAGATCTGTGTCTCCCATAAAGTAAATACATATTTGCCTACTTCTTTTATTTAGATCCAAGATAAAGAAGTAGGTTGAAGTTATTAGCTATGCATTTGTCTGGTGCTGTGAGAGTGCTTATTTAAAGTTAGCATTATCAATGGAATAATAATATTCCAAATTTTCTTCCTTAGTATTCCCAAAATTTCCATCTTCAGGAAAAGGCTGGGTTTATATTGGAATACTATTTGCTTCAGATATTCCATGTCGGGTTGATGGGGGAACCCTGAAACTGTCTAAAAGTGTGTGCTTAAAAAATATCTCTAGAGGTCTGAGAAGAGAGAGTTGAGTCCTCAATCTCACCATTAAATCACCAAGCTGGCAAGGCAGAGGAGAGATCTTGAGATAGCTCTCGAGTACCCCCCTACTGTCCACACTCTATGAAGGCAAGGGGAAGAGAGACCAGAGTTGCAGACTGAGAGTGAAGGAGAAAGAAATGCAATGTTCTTACTGGCCACTTCTGGGAATAGCAAGGGTTTTACCGTTGATGTCACGTTGAAACTGGAGAGAGGGGGAGCTTGACCAAGCCCTAACCTCTTGCCAGAAGGCAGGACACTGGGTGATGGCTCGACCCTTGTGAGCAATCCCACCAGTGCTCTTCCTGCTGGAACTCAGGACAAGGAAAGCACGAACCTCTGTAGTTCCCAGGAGTAGCAGCCAAGAGTAGAGACTTGTCTCCAAATCTCGATTTAATTTTGTGACCTCTCTCCTCTACAAAGTCTGATCCCTGTTATTAAAGACTTCAACAGCTGTTTGTAACAGTGGAGTGGGAGAAACTTGAGGGCTCAAAATTAGCTTCTCTAGTTTCCTCGATATATCTCCCCAGGACAGATCAAGGAGGGTGTTGGCCTTGGACCCCTCAAAAAGTTGAGGCGTCCCCAGAGTAGCCAGGTTCCTTCTCATCTAGAAGAGATTCGGCATTGAAAGAGGCTCCTCTGCTCTGAGTGTCAGAAAAAAAAACCTGGAAACTCTAGGATTTAATTCAGGTGGGAGAGATAAATAGATAAAGTACTGTTCTGAAAGGGATTTAGGAGTGCATTGAGATGCAAAGGAAGGCTCCCTTATCTCTAGAGGGGCTGGATGGAAGGAGTCTGATTCTTGTCCAGCAAATCAAAGCAATATCTTAAGCTTTCCAATTTGGGGATTTTTCAAGCCAAACTTGAAATATTCTTAGAAGCAGAGGTGTTTTGTCCCATTTTTGCCAGGAAAAAAAACCTTAGGTTCCCTGATTCCATAGCTCCTCATCCGTCTCTAGAGATAGAGAGATGAATAGGGGGATTTTTTGTCAGAGAATGTAGGTATTCTCAACCAGGCGTCCCTGAGAGAATACTATTAGAGCCTGGGGCTCTGATGACTCAAACCTTCCCAGGTGTTTGAGTGTCTAGCTGTAGAATAGACAACAACAACAACAAAAAGGCTTTTACCTTGTTCAGGTTTTCCAGGTTTTCTTGGTCAGGAAATCAAATGATGAGGGGCAGGGCAGAGAGTTGTGGGAAATCCTTCTGATTGGTGCAGGTCCAACGTGAAAAAATTCTAGAATCCAAAAAGTTAGACTGGCAAAAAGAAGTTTATTGGTACTGAAAAATCAGCTTTTGCTAGGAAGACTGACTCCCGGGTGACAAGGTCTTGGCAGAGAGAGATAAACAGAGGTTTTACATTGGGAAGAGAATGTCTTCTCAGCAGGCAGGGGGTTCTGACAGGCAGCTATGCCAAGGGGAAGGAAGGCTTCCTTGGCATGGCATGGTCCTGTTTTGGACTTTCTGCAAAGAAATGAGTTTAAAATTGTCGTTTTTATAAGGAAATCTGAGACTAAAAGTTTCAGCTGAACAAGATTCCATCAATTCCCTGTTTTCAAAAATAAAAATTCATTTTCTATTTCTTCTTGCTATCGAGTAATCGATATTCATTGAACACTGGCTTGAAGAGTTAAAGGAACAGAGAAAAGTAACATCTCATAGGACCTTACAATCTAGTAGACAGGGCAGAGTGGCCCTAACTTTGGGAGTTTACCAATCTCTCTCCCCTACAAATTGTTCTCTCTAGTTGGATCTTTAAGGAAGATGACATATTTAAGATACTTCATGCTATGTTCTCAAAACTAATCCACAAGCTTCCCTTTGCAAATCAGTCAGTATATCCATTTAGTTCAAGGAAAGGGATTTTGCTAAATGCCTACAAACTCATTCTTTTCCATAAACCTGAGGGATATTGTTCCATAACCACATAGAGTTAGTAGAAAGAATTACAGACATATAGAACATGCTAGATTTCCAGTAGAATGGGACCACTTATTGGGAGTGGTCCTGAGCCAATTTTCAGCTCAATAGAAGTCAATAGTCCCCCAAGATAACAGAATGAAACCACTTTATCTTGATTCCCTGAGGCAGGCCTCTCCCAGGAGAGTTTCTCCAGAGTTCAAGGAGAGTTTCTTAAGCATTTACCCCAAAGTCAGGACAGTTTCAGGGTTCCTCCATCAGGATTGCACGTTAGGTATGTATACTTCGATAGCCACTAATTTTGGAATGAATAAAAATCGCTAGTCGTGCTACAAGATGTTCCTGAAGTAACAAATAGAAATTAAGAAGGAACACTGGTGTTATATAACAATTATTAAGCACCTATTGTGTCCCTTTAGCTGTGACAGAACTGGAAAAGGGAAAAAAAAATTAAGCTAAGACCTCTACTTGGAGCTTAACTTCTAGTAGAAGAATAAGGTTCATCCATTACATAGATAATGTTGATAATAAGTGCTAAATTTATTAGAGGATTGTAAAGTGAAGTGCTTAGTCTGAGGGGGTGGAGGGAAGAGGGCATTTGGGAGTAAATGACTTGGCTTGGGCTTCTAACAATTGTGTAAGATTTCAAGAATTGGGCAGTGATCTTTGTAATCAGTGTTGAACTATGCCTGTTTGTACAGCATCCTTAAACACAAATGTTAATAGGAGGTGTACTCAAAGTCTAATTAGAGACCTTTTTTTCTAGAAAGATTGCCAAAGTAAAATTGACAAGGCATGAAAGGTAGATTGAACATTCATGGACAGGTTTTTGTCTTTGATCTGGGCTGATTCTGTGTAATTTACAAAATTTGAAACTAAAAGAGATTTTGGATGGTTTCTCTTGATATAGAGTTGAAGTGTATTGTCTCAGATAGTTATACCCTTCAATTGAGGCAAAGATGAGTTCTGAACTCTTCTTTGACATTAGTAAAAATTTAGTGAATAATAAAGTCAAATGAATGGAGCTATGATAGTTAAGGCTAGTTGGTCCCAAATTAAAGGAAGCTAATTACTTATGATTTCATTATTCAGGAAAGGCAATTCAGTTTCTAGTTACAAAGTTCTTTGATGAAATACTTTTGAAATTGCAAAAGAATGCATTTTCCTGAAAGTAATCATACAATCTTCTCAGTGTTCTGTATAAATGAAATCATTTTTATTCTTGCTGATTTGTATTCTTTCAATAAATTTTAATTTTAAGTAGTCTTATCAAATTGTGGATCACTATATTTTGTTGTATTGTTGGTTTAGCATCCTTTTGAGAAAGTTTGTAGGGGAGATAACAAAGGAATGAAATTTGTTTCATTTACTTTTTTTTTTTTTTATTTTTTTAGTTGCTCTGGTGAAAAGTTTGGGAAGTAGGATTAAAACTTATTTATTTTTAGCATTTCTCTTAAAGCATAATACGTATTTTTGATATTGAATTGTAAGTGAAGTGTAAGGGTTCTCTGTCATGCCATGTGTTCAGTACCATAAATAACCGATAATGATAATATGTTGTATTCATAGTAAAGAAAAGAGCATAAGAGAAGGAAATGTTTATTTAGTGCCTATTATGTGCCAGGCATTGTTCTGTGCTTTAAAAATGGTGACTTACTTGATAATGAGATGGAATTAAAACAGGTGCTGGCATACCCTACCAGACTGGGACCAGAAACAATATTTTGCAACAGCATCCTCATTAAGACATTTATAATCATGCTCCACCAGAATGCTAGGAAATGCTTTTGTATCAGCTTGTGTGGTTTGCAGTTGACTCAGCTTAGCTCTTATTCCCTCCCATTTGTCATGTTTCTGTCCTGCTTGCTCTGCCCAGTTTTGAGGAATGTATGCTGCATTATAGTAGAACCTATTAATGGTGGTAGGTGAGGCATATCTGGAGATCAGAATGATGTTGTTGCATTACTGACCTAATTAATTAGCAATGCTAAATAAGGAAAATTTAGTTTACCTGATTTTGATTTAAAGAATATGCTTCAGGTTATATCACCTAACTTGAATGATTAAATCTTAGACAAAAACTCTCATAGGGAAATACAAATAATGAAATAAGATAAATTAAACTAGAAAATTGAAATAGAAAAGAAAATTATGGCATAGATATATTGGAAGATATTGGTTTAAATCTGCTTTAATTACCTGTAAAAGTATAGAATAATGAAAAGTAGCAAACTTGAAAGATATTTATATTTCACCTTTTTTATTTTATTACAGAGTGCTTTGCTTTCAACAAACCTAATCTATGCTAGTAGTCGTTGTGGTTTGTCATTTGTTCCAGAATGCTAGTGAATTGGGTTTAAGTGAGGGAGGGCTGTGTAGAGTCACTTGTCTCACTTAACCCTCCAGAGCCATCTCGAACTAGTGACCAGATGAACAGATCAGGACACTGGAGATGGCCCTGGGTGCTGTGGGAATATCCCAATTTGATGTTCCAAGAATACTGTGAGAAGAAACCCCAGCAACATGGGTTGCCATGTCACATTGCTGGTAATCATGAAATCTAGAACTGGTGCTCAACTCTTCAAAGTCAGTACCAGCACTCTTCCCCTTAAGGTGACTTGGTGGCAGTTTATAGAACTTTGAGCCTGGAATCAGGAAGATATGAGTCTTCATTCAATCTCAGACACTTACTAGCAGGTCATTTTACCTGTAGAGTCTTACTTTCCTCATCTGTAAAATGGGTATAAAAATATCATTTACTTCCCAGAATTGAAGTGAGGATAAAGTGAGATTGTGAAGACTGCGTATTTTAAAATCAGCCGTAGGCAGGAATTCAGGTTAGGGGAAAATCGTCAGTCTTTATTCTCAGTGAAGAAGGATCGGAGGTGGAAGAGAATGGGCAATAGCAATGTGTGTAGCTGAGTCAAGAAGCTAGCTAGACCAGCAGCCACACGACCAGCAGCTAGGAGTATGGAACCCAGGCTCAATCTCTCCCAGTTTCTCTTCCTGTCTCTCTCTGCCTCCACCCACCAAAATCGTCATTTCCTATACAACACATCAGGACTTGCATGGAGAGTGGGCAGGGACCATTCTTGATCCAATCATGTATATTCATAGAGTATAGCCCAATTACTATTTAGCCTCACGGACTTGGGACCTCAGTGCATCAACTCAAACCTCAGCCCATTACATTAGATAATATGTTTGTAAAGCACTTTGCAGATGGTAAAGTGTATAAATTCTAGCTAGTATTATGTTAAGCTGTCATTAATTTTAATGAAAACTTTTTTTCTTTTTAAAATCCTGTTTAGTATTACAGCATTTGGATGTATAGTGAGATTATGGCTTCTAAATAATTTGAACCCCCAAAACAAAAGCCTTGTCTGCTGCTATGGCCTTCCCTTTAAAATGTCTTTTTTATTTAATTACTTTGTATTTATTTGTATTTTCTATATTTATTCTTTATATCCTCAAGAATATATCCTCATATTTATATTCATGTTCCTTATTACAATATCCATAAGGTCCTTGCAAATAGGGATTATTTAATTCATTATATGTATATCCTCAGCACCTAGCACATTGCCTGCCTAATACTTTGTAGGCTCTTAATAAATGCTTTTGCATTTGGTTATGACATGTTTGCCAAGATGTTTTACTCTCAAACCTCCTTATGAAGGGGTTCTCTTGTGTTGGCTTTATAATATTCCCCCTGATCTTTTAAATATCCAATTCATTATAATTTCCATTTACCTGGGCTTAAAATTCTGGAATCATCCTTAATTCTTCTGTCTTCTCTATTCCTCACTTCTAATTAGTCATCAAGTTCTTCCATAGATACCCCTTCTCTGCTTTCCAATCCTTCATTGCATTTGTCTGAATGATTAAACAAATAATTAGATGACTCTTATACTTCCTATCTCCTGTTTTATTTCCCTTCAGTCTTACTATATTCTAGAATAGGAGAGGGAATCCTCCAGCTCTGGGGCCCTTGAGATCATTTGCTTAGGCCACCACAGGAGATGATGTTTTGAAAGCTAGGCACAACCATCTCCCACTACTTGAGCTCTATAAATTGATAGTTTTGTATGGCCTGCAAATGTAATACGCCTTTGGAAGAAATAAGATTAATTACCCCTACTCTAGAAAGAGTTTGGAGTCTTCTTGGTGTACTTCCTAAAGTATCCCATACATTGTTCATCATTTCAGTTCCTCTGTTCATTATGTAATAGATGGATAGCCATTGAAGATTTTTGATTAAAGTTCAAATTCCCTAGTCAATCATTTGTGACTGCAAATTACTTTTAAAACTTGATCTCTTAGGAATTCCTGCCTTGTGTTGGGCACTTGTTAACTTGATTCTGTCCTTTCCCTCATTTTCTAATATACCTCTTTTCTGTCCAAATCTTACACATTCTTAAAAGTTTAGATATATCTTCCATCATTTAAACTTCTGTGTTTTTTTTTCCCATCCTCCCAAGAAAAAAAAAAAAAGAGAAAAAAATGACTTATCTCTCCTTTCTCTATGTGTACATTATATCTTGTATATTCTCTTACAGGCATATATCCCATTTATTCTGCTTTGAATTATAATTATTTGTATTCATGTTTTATCTGTCTTCCTGTTTACAAACTTCTAATGGCAAAGACTGAGTCTTTTTAGTAATTATATCCACCATATTACTTTGTAGTAAAAACTCAATAATTTGCTGACTCAGGTGAGAGACTTGACTGAATTGCTCAGTGTTATGTCCCAATGCCTTAA
Organism: Sarcophilus harrisii; assembly: GCF_902635505.1. Taxonomy (NCBI): domain Eukaryota; kingdom Metazoa; phylum Chordata; class Mammalia; order Dasyuromorphia; family Dasyuridae; genus Sarcophilus; species Sarcophilus harrisii. The sequence continues at coordinate 490,935,989 of NC_045426.1, read as the reverse complement.
CAGGAATGAGCTTCCCTAGAAACTGTGAGTCAAGCTTTATAGGGTGACTCTAAAACACATAACTTGTCATTGTTTCTTCTTGTCTTCCCCAACAACATCGTGATATAATGGAGATCCCTGATGGTTTTAGACTTGCTTGTATTTTAGGGTCTCCTTGGCTGTTCATTTACACCAAGACAGAGAGAAAAGTAAGGCACAAGGAACCACAAATCACTTTGGTGCTGCCTCTGTCCTCACTTCATGAGTATTGTCCAATTCTTAATCCTGTAGTTTGCCCATGCAGCTCATATTCTAGTTCACCATCATGACATACTGCATCAGGCAATGGCATCTTGAGCTGTTTAAAGAGTACATCAGTACTATTTCTTGATATAATTGTTTAAATGGTCTCCCTGCTATAGTCTTGTATACAAAAAAAGACCTGGGAGGGCTGCCAGTGTTAGATTCCATTTATATTTCAGTCAGTCAGTAAACATTTATTAAGTACCTATTATGTGCCAGGTACTTGATAAATGCTGGTGATGCAAAGAAAGGCACAAGACATCTCCTGCTCTCAAAGAACTCATAGTCAAAATGGGGGAGACAACATGCAAACAACTGTACAAACAAGCTATATATAAGATAAATTAGAACTAACCAACAGAGAGAAGACACTGGTATGAAGGGAGAGCAGGAAAAACTTCTTACAGAAGATAGGATTTAGCTGGAACTTGGAGGTAATCAGAGTAGCAAGGAGACAGGGACGGGGAGGAAAAGAGTTTCAGATATGGAAGACAAGTAATTAAGATATCCATTCAGGAAATGGAATATCTTGTGGGAGAATCAGCAAGGAGTCCAATGTCACTGGACTGCCAGGCATGGCAGGAAAGGGCATATGTATGATCTAAGGCCTAAGAAAAACTGGAAAAGTGAGGAGGGGGGAGCAAGTTATGAAGGGCTTGTATATCAAACAGAATTTTACACTTGATTCTAGAGGTAATAGGGAGCCATCAGAATATATTTAGTAAGATGGTGATATGGTTGAATCTGTGCTTTTAGGGACATCATTTTCATAACTGAATGGAAGTGAATGGATTGTAGTGAGGAAACACTTGGGGCAGAGAGACATTCAGCAGTCTGTTTTAAGAGTCTAAGCATGAGGTAATGTGGTCCTACATCAGGCTGATAGACATCTCAGAGAGGAGAGAGAATATACAAAGAAATGTCCTTAGCATTGAGAGGCCTTAGCAACAGATTAAATATGGTGGGGGAAGAGAGTGAGGATTTAAGGATTTATCCTATATTGTTAGCCTGGGGTGGCTTGGAGAATAGTGGTACTCTGGACAGTAAAAGAGAAATTTGGGATGAAAATGGAATGGAAGTGGGGGAGAAGTAGGTAATGAGTTTAGTTTTGTATGTGTTGAGTTTAGGCTGGATCATCTTTTTTACTCCCACTTAATAGTATTTTATTTTTTCTAATTACATGTAAAGATAGTTTTCAACACTCATTTTTATAAGATTTTAAGCTCCAGATTTTTTTTCTTTTTCTCTTCCTTTCCTCCTTTCCCAAGATGGCAAGCAAAATAGGTTATACATATACAATCATATTAAATATATTTCCACATTTGTCATGTTGTAAAAGAAGAACAAAAGGAAAAAACAAAAAAACAAAAGACCAAAGTGGAAAATAGTATGCTTCAGTTTGCATTCAAATTCTATAGTTCTTTCTCTGGATGTGGCATTTTCCATCATGATTCTTTTGAAATTCTCTTAGATCATTGTATTCCTGAAAAGAGCAAAGTCTTTCAAAGTTGATCGTATCCCTGTATTGCTTACTGTATACAATGTTCTATATATAGAACTATATATAGTATAATATGTGTACATATATAATATATAGATATATATGAAGTATAATAATTTTACTCAACATCAATTCATGTAAATCCACATTTTTTGGAAATCTTTCTATTTATCATTTCTTACAGAACAATGGTATTTCCTCTACATTCATATACCACAATTTGTTTAGCCATTCCTAGTTTATAGGTGTCCCCTCAATTTCCAATCCTTTGAAGCACAGAAAGAGTTTTTGTAACCATTTTTTTACCCTTTCTGATTTTTGTATGTTCTCTTTGGGATATAGCCTGAATAGTGGTACTGCTAATCAAAGGATATATACAGTTTGATTGCCCTTTGAGTATTGTTCCAAAATGTTCTCGGAATGGTTGGTTCAGTTCATAACTCCATCAACAAGGCATTAGTGTTTCAATTTTCCCACATCTCCAACATTTATCATTTTTATTTTCTGTCATATTAGTATGCAGTGGTACTTGAGTTGTTTTAATTTGCATTTCTCTAATAGTAATTTAGAATATTTTTCATATGACTACAGATAGCTTTAATTTCTTAATCTGAAAACTGTCTTGTCTGCTCATATCCTTCAACCATTTATCAATTGGGAAATGATTTGTATTTTTACAAATTTGGCTCATTTCTTTTTATAGTTTAGAAATGAGGCCTCTATCAGAATCACTGGCTGTAAGAATTGTTTCCCAGCTTTCTGCTTCCCTTACATTAACTTTGTGAAAAAGCCTTTTAATTTAAAGTAATCAAAATTATCTATTTTGCATTCAATAATGTCTTCTGTCTCATCTCCTGTTTAGTCACAAGTTCTTCCCTTCTCTGCATATCTGACAGGAAGACTATTCCTTGCTCTCCTGATTTGCTTATGGCATTATTTTATATCTAATTCTTACCCATTTTGACCTTATCTTAGTATTATGTGTGAAATGTTGGTCAATACCTATTGTCTGCCATATTATTTTCCAGTTTTCCTAGAAGTTTTCAGTCAAATAATGAGTCTTATTCTAGAAGCTCTGGAGTCTTTGGGTTTATCAAATAGTAGATTACTATGTCGTTTATTACTCTTGTGAACCTCAGCTATTCCAGTGATCCACCACTCTCTTAGCCAATACAAAATAGTTTTGATGATTGCCACTTTTTAATACAGTTTTAGGTCTTGAATATCTAGGCTATTTTCCTTTGTAATTTTTTTCATTACTTCCCTTGATATTCTTGAACTTTTGTTCTTCCAGATAAATTTTCTAATTATTTTTCCTAATTCTGTAAAATATGTTTTAATAGTTTGATTGGTATGTTAATGAATAAGTAAATTAATTTAGGTAAAATTGCCATTTTTATTAAACTATGCTCAGCCTCTGTATGAGCAATTGATATTTTTCCAATTATTTAGATCTGACTTTGTTGTGTGAAAAGTGTTTTATAATTGTGTTTGTATAGTTCCTGCACTTATCTTGGCAGGTATACTCTTAAATATTATATTATCTACAGAAATGGAATTTCTCTTTCTATATCTTGCTGCTGGGCCTTGCTAATATATAGAAATGCCAGTGACTTATGTAAATTAATTTTGTAACTTTCAGCATTACTAAAGTTGTTAATAATTTTAAGCAGTTTTTTTTTATTTGATTCTCTAAGGATTCCCTAAATATACCATCATATAATCTGTAAAGAATGATAGTTTTGTTTCCTCGTTGCCTATTCTAATTCTTTCAATTTCTTTGTCTTCTCTTATTGCTAAAGCTAACATTTCTAGTACAATGTCGAAAAATAGTGGTGACAACAGGCATTCTTGCTTTACTCCTGATCTTATTGGGAAGGTTTCTAGCATATAGAATGGATCATCTTGACCAATGAGTTGGGGGAAATGAGTTAAAATACATCCAGCCCTAGAAAAGATGGCCAGGATGGCTCTCTATGAGGGAGCCAGGTGTCATTGAAAGGCAGAAGATGGAAGGAGTGAGAAAGGAAAAGATTTAAAATGAAACCATGTTTATTATTTATGGAGCAAACATTGCAGAGAGCGCAGGGAATGGAGTATGCAGTTTTAGTGGAACATAGAAGTGGATTGGGGGAAGATTTAAATAATAACAGCTCAGGGTGGGGGGATGGACTTCAGAATCATTTGAGATGGGTGATGTATGACCTGGACATAATTTGTTAATCATTTCATGAATAAGTTCAGGTGAGTTCTCAATGTCAATCAGACTTTGGTAAGTCTGGAAGCACTAGCACCTGGGAATTTGACAGAGATGATTTTGACATCTCATCTTCAAACCAGATCTCTCCTTTTATATATGAAGAAACCAAGGCACAAAAAATTCAGGTGACTTGTATAAGCATAAGTTCCCATAGGAGGATAATAATAATTTTTAATCCTTTGAATTAATATAATTTATTTTTTTCAAATTTATCATTATTTGAGCCATGTGAAATAAGACATATGAGTTCTTTTGGAACAGACACTAATATTGAACCATGTTTAACCAAAACATTTAAAAATATTTATTTAATCTTGGTATTTAATCAACATATTTAATCTTGAAATGGTGATGATGCATATTTCCCCAGTCTACATGCAAATAGATTTCCTTTTTACTGTTAAAGTCAGTAAATGTTAAAATATACATTTGATTACTCATTATGTTCCTTTTAAAATTTCCAACTCATGACTATTTATTGTGGTGATTCATATATATAGACTTTCATTTTGGATATTTGACAGTACCAAAAAAATAGAGTTGGTATTTATCACAGAGTAAAAAAAGCTGACAACTACATGCATTTCACTACAGAACTATGGCAAACAACATTAAGATAGTTGAGAAAAGCAAATCTATATTGTTTAGCCAAGCTTCTTAAACTTTTTACATGTGCAGTTCCTTTTTGTCAAAGAAATCTTTATATGACCTTGGATATGTAGGCTTATTAAAAAAGGTATGCAAATCAAACACGCTGAAAATAAATAATAATTTTGCAACCCCCTACATTCAGTTACAAAACCCCATATAAAATTGGGACCCACATTTTAAGATACCAAAGGCATGGGGAAAAATGTCAGATCTTATTATTGAACCATGCTCCTTATTCATCTGTACAAAAATTTTATGAGAACAATTGAAACACAAATCAAAGACATTTGAAAACAATGTTATATAGTAATTCTTAATAAGGTTGAAAGCCACAGAATGGAAGAATTTCTTGACAGTTATGAGAATCCAAGGGGAAAAATGAGCAAAAAAGACTGTTACAAGAATGTTGGGTTACAAAAAAGAGTTTATAAATGCAATTATTTTCTTTTGCTATTTTTGTTCAGTTAAGAATATATCCTCTTAAACCATTAATAAAATTATTTTAAATTAACAGTTTTGGAAATTTTCCCATATGCTTTATTGACCCTGTTAAAATGCTTTATACTCCATTTCTTAAGGTTGATAGGGTGATCATTAATTGGTTAACAAGGAAATAGAAACCAATTAAGTCATTAAATAGCGTGACATCCTCCTTTACCTTAAAAGGACCCGAATTAATTCAGTTACTCAAGTATACAGTCTATTCAATAGCTATTCATTCATTAAGTCATTTAATAATCATTTGTTAAGTACTAATTATAAAGAGATCCCTGTGCTAGGCACTGGAGTATCTAAAATTTTTAGATTAGAATTAGTCTCTGCGCTAAAGAAACTTTTGTTTTAGTAGAAAAGGAGGACTGTTAAGATTGGAGCATTACCAGGTACATTGGAAGCACATTATGAGTTTTGAGGAGGCAACCTGGTCAGGCTTCCTTTAAGACAGCATTTTCATTAGACTTTAAAGGAGGGGGAGGAATTCAAAAAGATTATTGATTTTTTTTTTTTATAACATTAACAAAAGCAAGACTTATTTTAATTTTATTCTAATAAGTATGTAGATTTTACAATCTACAAGTTTTACAAATAAAACTTAAAATAGTATCAAATAAGGTCTAATGATACTTTGTATATATAGCTTCAAAGCTCTCTTACACTCTGCTGACATTGTTGTAAATAATTACTTACTGCCTTTTTTGTCTTAGTCCTTTTTACATTATTTTCCTTATTTAAAATAATTCTGCTCATATGAGACAGCAAATAGAAGCAATTGGAAGTTTTATTAGAGTTTGAAGATTATTACTTCTCTATACTTCACTCGAGTTATATAAGAAATCATTAATTTTAAAGATTTAAAAAGCAGAGGAATGTAAAACAAATGAAATTAAAGCATGTTGAAAAATTGACCATTACCAGCAAAGCTACTTCTTAGATTACTTTGTATTTACTTATTTGTTTACAATGTCTATCTCACTAGCTATAATCTTGAGGGCAGGGACTATTTTATTTTTGCCTTGTATTACCATCACCCAGCACAGAGTACTGCATATATATGGTTAAGTTTTTATTAAATTGAATTCAATTACTATTCAGAGCCATAGTATTTTTTTAATCAGTTAATTTAGTAAGATACCATGGGGAGTTAGAAAAGAAATTAAATGGCTTCAGTTCTCCAGTTAAGTCTGGTTGAAATTATACAATATACATACAAAAGACTTGGTAATTCTTTTTTTTTTCTCAATAGTATTTTATTTTTCCAAGTATACATATAAGTAGTTTTCAATATTCATTTTTATAAGATTTGAGGTTTCAAATTTTTCTCCCATCCTCTCTTAACTCTCATCTACCCAAGACCAAAAGTTTGATATAGGTTAAAAATGTGGAATCTTTTAAAACATATTTCATATTGTGCAAGAAAAATCAGACCAAAAGAGAAAAAACCATGAGAAAGAAAAAGCAACAAAGGGGAAAATACTATGCTTTTACCCATATTCAGTCACCACAGTTCTATTCTGGATATAAACGGATATGAATGGCATTTTCCATGCCAAGTCTATTGGTGGAATTGTCTTGAATCACCATATTGCTGAGAAAAGCCAGAGTGTTGTGAACTCTGAAACCAGCTTATTCTCCTCCCTTATCAGGAAGGAGACCATCTGGCAATATATTATGAACCATAATCTAGTCCTGTTTGTATAGCTATTGTCTACAACTCCAACCTCTGAGACTGTCTAGTTAGCATCTTTAAACAACCTTTGAGATCTTGATTAGCATATCTTTAGACAGATCTGGGATCTGGTCATCCAGGTGGATTCCACTGAGCTATAAAAAATTGTATTTCTCCAAACTAAATTATTTATTCAGTATGACTACCTTGCCTAGTTGCATTTGCTTGAGCTCATGAAGCTACTTACATATAAAATAAAATAGCAAACCCCATTGTGACTTATGATAGATGCCTGACTTGATTTTTTTCAGGTTGATTGAATTATAACCAAATCTCTATTATCCTATTTTTATAATGTTCTTACAATTATGCTTTCCTAAATCTATTTACCACTTCTGATATTTTATTATCTCTACAAAAGGACTTGGTAATTATTTTAGAAATATATACATATACATATATATACATGTTATGTATATACACATACATATTTAAAATTAATTTACTGATTATTATAATAGCTCATTAATTTACATGGTTCCTTGCCCTGTACATGCTTCACACATTTTCCTTTGCCTGGAATGTCCTCTGTCATCAATTGCCATTGAATTTCTAGCAGTTTAGTACAAATGTCACCCCTTGGAAACCTCTGTTGATTTTCCTTATTCCCATGACTTCCCCTCTCAAATCAGTGATTATCGATTATTTTGCCTGCATCTTTGTGATCAGCTTATGTATTTTGTACTTAAATATATAGCATTGTTTATGGGTATGTCTTGTCATTTTTCTGTTCTACACTGGAAATACTATGAGATTTTTTATTTTTTTAATTTATTTTTTATTATAGCTTTTTATTTACAAGATATGTGCATTGGTAATTTTTCAGCATTGATCCTTGCAAAACCTTCTGTTCCAACTTTTTCCCTCCACCCCCTCCCCCAGATGGCAGGTAGATCAATACAAGTTAAATATGTTAAAAATATATGTTAAATACAATATATGTATACATATCCATACAGTTATTTTGCTGCATAAGAAAAATCGGACTTAGAAATAAGGCAAAATTAACCTGAGAAGGAAATCAAAAATGCAAGCAAACAAAAACAGAAGTAGAAGAAATGCACAACATATTGTGGTTCACACTCATTTCCCAGAGTTTTTTTTGCTGAATGTAGCTGGTTCTCTTCATATGAGATTTTTTATATCTAAATCTCTGATCTAATAGGGAGAGCATTCTAATTGGCAGCAATTATACAATATCTGGGAAGTATAAAAGCAAGCTATGTCTTAACCATACTTTTATTTTTTTATAGCAGTACTTTGCATACTTTATTGTTTAGTCATTCCCATTGTGTCTGACTCTGTGACCCACTTTGAGGTTTTCTTGGCAAAGATACTGGAATGGTTTGCTTTTTCCTTCTCCAACTCAGTTTTGTACAAATGAGGAAACTGAGGCAAACAGGGTTAAGTGACTTTCCCAGGGTTACATAACTAGTTTCTTAGGCCAGATTTATCTCAGGAAGATGAGTCTAGCACTTTATCCACTGTGTCACCTAATTGCTCTACACATAGTAGAAATTTAATAAATATTTGGATTGAATTAATTGGTATTTTAAAAAGTTGATATAGCATATGCTCTACCTGATTTAAAAAGAACAGAAATCAGACCCAACATACTCTTTCCCAGACAGATTTTTTAGCTTTAGAGAATTAATCAATAAAGCAGAGAAGTTGGTTTTCTCTATAAGCCACATATAGTCATGAAGCCTCAAATTTAAGAACTTATTAGTACATTTGGTGTAACATAGTAACACCATCTGGAGGATAGTAGAACACAACTGACTTAAAAAATTTCTGACCAGATTTTTGATCATATCTTACTATTTCTCCTTTCCTTGTATAAATTATAAATTTTGGGGGAAGATAAATAAAATAGGCTATCCTTGGTACTTAAATGCCACCTTATAACATACCTAACTGCTACTTTACAGCATAGTAGCAAATAATTGATTATTGTATAGAGTTTTCATTTAGATAGAGTTATTAAAGAAGGAAATAATCAGATTTCAAACTGACAGTATGATGGTATTCATTGTTCTGGATGTTTTCGGTAGAGCTTTATGATCTGATAAAGGTTTCTAGAAGGTCCAATACTATTTCTCATTCACTTAACTTTGAAATCTTTTGTCAGAAGAATTATGGCTGAAATTATTTTCACATAATTCTTTCAATGTTGTTTCCAGTGGATTTCAATAAGTGGAAGTTGAGTGAGAACAATTAAACTTAGTGATATTGATGAGGTTTAGATTTGGGGTACCCAAATGAAATTAGGGTTTCTGGTGGTCAGGGAGCTAAATGAGGTCTAGTGGCAGGTTTGGAGTTCAGGGAGTCAAATGGAGCTCCCCTGAAACCCTTTTGGATTCGATGCAAGGGTAGGGAGTTAAATGAGATCTAGTGATGGCACAAGCAGTTCTCTATAAAGAGAATTTACAGACCCCAAAACCTAGATTGATAAAAGAGGTTTATTATGGGGATTGGAAGTAAGGTTAAAGCCTGGTTGAAGTCTAGTTAAGGAAATAGGTGAGAGTGAAGAGGGCACTGGAAACAGTATTCCAGTGGGCAGAGGCTCCTTGGGATGCCAAGCATGGCATAGCTGGCATGTTTGGAACCTCTGCAAAGAGAGGATTTTAGTTTGGCTCCTTTTCTAATGAGAGATTTAGCTAAAGGGGCCTATGGGTGGAGTCCCACATTGGCTCAGATCCAATGGGGGCTGTGAGACCTCAAGTTGGCTCATATCTGGTGGCAACTGGGACAAGCCTGGATCTTCTATTGGAATTCAAGGGATGCTTTTGACCAGGATTTGTAAATCAAAGGTGCAGGCTTCCTGAACTGATAATGCATCAGCCAGGAGGGGCTGGGAGTAATCTCAATCAGAAAGGATCACAAATCAATTTCTTAAAGGGACCACACCCTCTTCAATATCTTAAAGAATTAATGAAGGTGTTAAATACAAAATCCTGTAGTCTTCTGTTTTTTGAAGCCACTAACTAATAGTGATGCAAATCAAAGGCAGAAGAATCAAAGGCATATACTGTGTGTGAGAGGTAAACTTTGGTTTGCATCTTTAAACAAAATGTAGAGATAAAACTTGTTAAAAAAGGGAATAAATAAATGCAGTGGATAAAAATATAATTGTTTTACTACACATTCACTCTCACATAAAGTACCATATTTTAAACTTGTAGGCTAAAGGTAGTGGATTTTACATATAGTATATCTAGAAAAATGTATTCCTTTTTGGGTCTTTATAGTAAATGCCTGAACTATCTGGTCTTTTGCCAAAAGGAAGACAGTTACCAGACCGTTCTGCTCATCTTTTGTGAGGTGTGGAACCTGCTTACAAGCAATTTTCTTTTGAGTAAATGATGGGACTGTAGAGAAAGGAAGGAGGAGAGGGGATTTTTTTTTTTTTTTAGGAAATAAAATTTTTAAAAAGCACGTTCATGAAGGAATACTAATGAATTGTGATCAAAACATATTTTATCTTTGTAAATTGAAATTTCATCTGTGGTTTTAGTGGGTGGGTGGGTAGGTATGTGGGTGTGTTTGTATTCAACTGAGTTTTAAAAAAGGCTTTTCAAATATTGGTTCTGTCATTTGTTCAAGAGTGACTGTGAAAGTGAAACAAAGAATACAGTTGTAATTTTGTTAATTAAGTGGATACAAATTAGTGACTACCTGCTGTCCTTCCAGCCCCTTCTCCACCTTATCCTGAATCATTTACTTTATTGGCTGTGTGACCTTGTAGATGTCACTTTACTTTTCTAGAGCTCAGTAGGTGAATCTGTAAAATTAGTGGGATTTAACCGGGTTGATTTCTAAGGTGCTTTCCATCTCCGACATTCTATCATCCATTGGGATTCAATTTTCCATGGAAAAAGCTTTTTGTAAAAACTTAACCAGATTTTAATTTTAAGATATTAAAACTCAAAGTTATCCTTAGTCAATGAGATTATTATATCCAAATTACACTTGTAATTTAGATATTATATGCACTTTTAAAGGTATTATTTATATATATATACATACACTTTGGGGGGTGTGTGTGTATATATATATATATATACACACATACATACATATAGACACATATACTTAAAAGCATATGCACTATACACATGAATAGGACTGATTGGATGAAGTATTTCTCAGTATTGAGTCACATGATCCCTATTCTCAGAGTTGGGAGGTTGGGCTTTGGACTCTGGGTCCAAGAAGGACCCTAGGAAGTCACATGATCTCTAAAAGGTCAGACAGGAAGTGACAGGAGATTACAGGAACTGATGTGACCTGTGAGGGGGTGGGGTGGGCATCATTATACATCCTTTTAGTCTGTCCAATGAAAAGGCTTGGGTTTTTTCCTATTTAACTGGCTGTTACTTCTGACTGGCCAGGTTCCAGGGGCACATGGGAGGAGTTGGATGGCTCCCAGCTGTATGTTTGGGCCTCTTCCCTGCAGGGACTAAATAAATGCTCTCTATTTGTATCTGAAGATATCTCTGATTAGTTAATTTGGGGAAGGGGGGGTCTTGCACCCATCCCCCACACACATATATACAATCTAAAAAAAAAGTTCACCATTAGATATAACTACTTTCTCATGAGATTGCTGGTGGAATGACATTTAAATTGATTTGATTTGAAGCCCAGTTCCTTCTAGTTAGTTCCTTGTAATAGAAGAAACTCAGTTATCTATGAGTACACAGTGTCCTATGTTCTAACAACTGTATGAATAACTTTTCCTTTACCTTTATCATTGTTTCCACCAACTCTGTCACTCTTCCTTTAGCTCCCAGTTGATGCACCCCTAAGGAGGCTCTTTTTTTCCCACCTTTCCTCTATTGTTAGGAATTATTCTCTGATTGTTTGCTGCAGGTTCATGCTAGCTGACTAACCATTGTACTGATTTTTTTCCTTGTCATTCTACCTCCAATCCATCTCTTTTAGTTCCCTTGGTTGTTAAGTTCTCTTTGTCTCTTAGGGAGAAGACATAGAGTTTAATATTTATCTCAGTTGCCCTATTTTTTAGGGATAGCAGTGAGCCTAGACCTATGATTTCATCACTGTAGGGAATTCCACACATAGATTCCCCTCTAGGGGAAGAGGAGACGCATCATTCCATCATCTAGTTTCTCAAAGATGAGATGAAGGGAAAGAACATCCTATACCCTTTCAAATGACTCATAGGTCATTTAGTACCTGCTTCTAGTCTTGTCTCTTCCTCACCTCCAGCCCTTATTCTAGGCTTTCTCAACATACCCTTAAGTCAAGTTCTCTTGCCTGAGGAAAGGAGAACATTACTATTCCTATAGCTTCAAGTTTTTGGTTTTTTACCTGAAGTTCCCAACACTTTTTAAAGGGCTCTTCCTTAAGATCATGATGCTATTAATTTTGAAAATATCACAAAAATGCCCATTTAAACATTAACATACCCCCTCCCATTCCAATCATACCCTTCTCTTCACACTGATTCTAAACTCCACAAGTCATTACTAAAATATCATCCCCCATCCTCCACTGCCCATTTCCTTATTCTCCTCTTCAGCCACCCCAAAAGTCTCAACCAAAAGCTACATACCTCTTTTACTGCACCTTTTAAACTGCCTGCTCCATAGACAATAAATGTACCTTCATATTAATCTTTTCCTTTACTACTCCTTCTCTCTTTTGTCTCTTACCTGGCTTCCTCCTTATGAAAGAGAGACCCTAACCATCTTCCAGCATTGGCCATACTTTGATTCATTATCTCCTAGTTACTAGTCAAAGAGGGGGAGTTGAAATTCCTTGCTCTCTTTTGTCATTTCCAGGTTCTCTCCCTACCACTGTCACTCTGTAACTTCTCCTCTTCTGAGGAGAAAGTCCTTATCTCCACTCAATCAAAATTTTGATAGCTTTGGTTTATTATCTCCAGGGTAGACCTTTTCCTTCCTCAGTGAATTTAGTACCTGCCTCATAGTCTTGTCTCTTCCTCACCTCCAGCCTTTATTCTAGGCTTTTACAACATACTGATAAATACTTCCTCAAAAACTCTAATTTACTTCATCAACAACTCATTACTTACTTTTCTACCTCACCTCAACTACACAGAGATTATCATACCTTTGATCTTGTTACCTAGAAGTGTTCTTCCTCCAGGTACATGAACTCTGAGATTCCCTTATCTAAGTACAATCTCTCCTTCTGCGTATCAATATTAAACTGATCTTTATATACATTGTAACCTCCAATCCCTTGACCCCTCAGTATTCTGCTAGGTCATTGCTTACTCTGTCCCTTTCCTCATCTTGTCCACTTGGTATGCCAGTTCAACTTTGTATGTAATCTTTTTTACAAAAACTGCTAAACTTTAGCTTTGGATCACTCTCATCATAGTTTGCTTTTACTTATACACATGTGCTGAAGGACACAGCTGGAGAAATCATATAATCCTTCTGACTAGGTCCTTTACAGATTTGTTATAGAACATCAACTGGGCCCTCAGTGCTACCAGTCAGTTTTTTTTTCACTGTCCTGCTCACCACAGTGGCTCTTCAAATCTCTCCTTAAACCACTTATGACTCCCTACTCCTAGCCCCTGATTTCTCAGCTGAGAACCTTTACCTCATATTTTACTGAAATTATTGAAGCCATTCTCTTAAGAGTTCATTCTTCTATCTTTCTCTCATATCACTGAGATGGCTTCTTCCATCCCTTTCTTTAATTCTTTCTCACATGAGGAGTGGCATTTGTCTTTGCTAAGATTAAATGCTTCCATTCCATCTCTCTTCTTTAAGAAAGCACTACTGTCTTCCCATTGGCCCAAGGCACATATTTTTAAAATAACTTTTTGTTGAGAAAATATATGCATGGGTAATTTTTTACAACATCGTTCTTTGCACTCACTTCTGTTCCGACTTTTCCCTTCTCTCCCTCCACCCCCCCTTATACATGTTAAATATGTTATAGTATATCCTAGATACAATATATGTGTGCAGAACCGAACAGTTCTCTTGTTGCACAAGAAGAATTGAATTCAGAAGGTAAAAATAACCTGGGGAGAAAAACAAAAGTGCAAGTAGTCCACAATCATTTTCCAGTGTTCCTTCTCTGGGTGTAGCTGATTCTGTCCATCATTGATCAGTTAGAACTGAATTAGATCTTCTCTTTGTCGAAGATATCCACTTCCATCAGAATACATCTTCATACAGTATCGTTGTTGAAGTATATTATGATCTCCTGGTTCTGCTCATTTCACTCAGCATCAGTTCATGTAAGCCTTTCCAAGCCTCTCTGTATTCATCCTGCTGGTCATTTCTTACAGAACAATAATATTCTATAACATTCATATACCACAATTTGCCCAATCATTCTCCAATTGATGGGCATCCTTTCATTTTCCAGTTTCTAGCCACTACAAAGAGGGCTGCCACAAACATTTTGGCACATACAGGTCCCTTTCCCTTCTTAATATCTCCTTGGGGTATAAGCCCAGTAGTAGCGCTGCTGGATCAAATGGTATGGACGGTTTGATAACTTTTGGTGCATAATTCTAGATTGCTCTCCAGAATGTTTGGATTCATTCACAACTCCACCAATAATGCACCCAGTGTCCCAGTTTTCCCGCATCCTCTCCAACATTCATCATTATTTTTTCCTGTCATCTTAGCCAATCTGACAGGTGTGTACATCAGAGTTGTCTTAATTTGCATTTCTCTGATCAATAGTGATTTGGAACACCCTTTCATATGAGTAGAAATAGTTTCAGTTTCATCATCTGAGAATTGTCTGTTCATATCCTTTGACCATTTATCAATTGGAGAATGGCTTGATTTTTTTTTTTTTATAAATTAGAGTCAATTCTCTATATATTTTGGAAATGAGGACTTTATCAGAATCTTTAACTGTAAAAATGTTTTCCCAGTTTATTGCTTCCCTTCTAATCTTGTTTGCATTAGTTTTATCTGTACAAAGGCTTTTTAATTTGATATAATCAAAATTTTCTGTTATGTGATCAATAATGATCTCTAGTTCTTCTTTGGTCACAAATTCCTTCCTCCTCCACAAGTCTGAAAGGTAAACTATCCTATGTTCTTCTACTTTATTTATAATCTCATTCTTTATGCCTAAATCATGGACCCATTTTGATCTTATCTTGGTGTGTGATTTTAATGTGGGTCCATGCCTAGTTTCTGTCATACTAATTTCCAGTTTTCCCAGCAGTTTTTGTCAAATAGTGAATTCTTATCCCAAAAGTTGGGATCTTTGGGTTTGTCAA